>NW_018164630.1:293673-305537 GCF_001263595.1 Phalaenopsis equestris | reverse complement strand
TTCATCTGAAGACTGGCTCATGTGATCATCGGTCTGATTAGATATTAGAATCGCAGTAGAAGGAAAGACAGTCGTTGTCACAACGATAGGTTCCAGTATATATTAAGTGTGAATTGTCACCTCTGCATCTGATGCTTCCTGAATAGGAGCTGCGGGGCTATCCTGATTTTCAGTTCAAACATTATCTGTTGTAGTATGGTCAAAAGAAGGGATCCCAGGGGCAGACACCAATTCTTGTCTTGTGGTAATTCCCTCCTCAGGTTGGCTGTCATCTGGTTTGTTGGGAGCGCGTTCAGACACGTGGGGTGCACTAATAGCATGCTCCTACTTTTGACTATTGATTCTCAACTGTGACAGCAATCTGAAACATTTCTTTTACGGGTGTCTAAACATCTTGCAGTGCTTGCAGTAGTAAGGTTTTTGTTCCATAATGATTTTTTGTCAATAACCATTGTGAGCAGAGCCAAGTCAGACTTCTTCTACATCTGGTAGTGTTATATCTCTTTCAATCAAAATCCTTGCAATAGAGGGCCTTGAGAAATGAACTGTAGATAAGTTTACCTGTAAAGGTTTTTCAAGAATAGTCTCAATTGCATATAAGATAGGTAGGTCAAAGAATTGAAGTTTGAGTTCAGGTAATGAGAACCAGATATATGCAATTGGGGGTTCTTAATTGAAATCAAAATTAGGGGTCCATTTGAGTAATTTCATAGGTTTGCCCTCAATTGTGATGAATTACTTTCAGAAAATCCTTGTGTAATCTTCTTCTTTGCTCAACTGTATCATAACATGTCTTCCATCGAAATAATTCACCTGCCAATTTCAACCAGTTTGAAATCTTAAAAAACCTTCCTGATAATCTCCATCTTAGGGCAACCTAATTGGAACTTTCCAACTAGTGTAAATTTGTATTTTCCTGCACGAGTTGAAATTTTAGCGTCAGAGAAGAATATTGTTGGTTTACCCGCCTTTTTCTCTACTTTTTTTATGAGATTGCAATCTTCTTGTTCAACAACAGAATCATGGTACATTTGTGGGAATATCGGACTTTCTGCGAGGTGGAATGAGGAGCTGCGTTTTTTACGACTGTAGCATAGGAGGGTTTGGCGAGGTTATCACCGGCGACAGCGACGACATAGGAAAACCCTTAGGTCATTTGCGTGCTCCCGCCTTTGACCGTTGCGAGCAGTCGAGCAGAAACTGTGGCGGAGCAGTCTATCGGCCTTGACAAAGCAGACGAGCAGCTCAAAAAAGGAACTGCAGCGTGAAGCCCCGCAAATGCGAGCCGCAGACGACGCGATAGACGAGCGGGCTCGAAGCAAACAACACAGCAGACGACACAGCGGACGACGTAGTCGAAGCAAACGACGCGAGCTCCTCCGCTAGCCAGAGTCGATGACGAAGACGAAGACATAAAGGATCAAAACGAGCGAAAAAAACTGTCTGTATATATATATATGTAGTGTATGTTTGTTTGTGTGTGTGTGTGTGTCTATATATATATATATATATATGTTTGTTTGTGTTTGTGTTGAACTAATAACGAGCTGAACACGCTTGAACAAGGCTCTATTTGCATTTTCTTTGTTAAATGCACTCAAAATAGTGATTTAATATTAAATCGCTTATTTAATGATTAAATCAACCCTGAGTCTGTTGGTAGCCGAACGCAAGTTTTTCTTGAACAATAAGCTTTTTTAATAACCCTAATTACCTATGTTGGCGATGTAATGGCTTTGTGAACTCCAGACTTATGTTCCTTGTAAAATATATTTGTTCTCTTCTATAATTCACTGTATTTCCATTCCATAGAATTATCTAGGATTTAATGATAAACATTTTTATTCTATATCATAGATCATCTCATTTATCTATTGCCTAACATTGGAAAATTACAATATGTTTCCTGTAAACTTGAATTTTTTGTTTCCCTTGGTCTTGATGGAGGGTGAGAATTTTTGTGTGTAACGGTGGCTAGCTCTCGTTTTTCAATGAAGGCTTCATAAATTAGTTTCTTCCCATTCCTTGAATCTATATTAACGTAATCATATATTATTTATCGGGATGTTTAGGCCGTAGAAATCCTGCCTCGTTGGTTTTATCATATGCCATTATGTTCACTAGTTGTTATGCTCTTTCCTAATTTGTATTTCCTTCAATTCTGCTACTGTTGTTTTTGCTGCATCTCAATTCGAAAGGCAAATCATGAGTAAAACTGCGAGTTTTTATAGTGGTTTGATTCTCAACGTGCTTACATCTACACTTCAAGCTTCTCCTGTGAATTTTTCCAACCACCTTCACAAATCATGATGAAAAAAACTCTATCAAGTTTCGACTTTTTTTTTTGTTGAGAGGAGCTTAATCTTTTTCATAGGTTTAAGGCTAACGCTGACGAGAGAAATAAATTTAAGCAAATTGAGACTAGAAACTGTAATAAGAGATACAACAATGTACTAATGGAGCAAATTTTGCAATGAGATTTATACATAAAAACAACTTGCATAGTAAAATCATTGTCTGAGCTAAGAAAAGAAATGTCCAACACCAAGTATGAAATCACTTTGCTTGCAATGATGCAATCAAAAATCCAAAAGCACTTGAAATTAGGCTTAGCAATCGAAAGCTTGAATGGCTACAGAGCTTTAAAAAAGTGATGCTAGATAACAAGTCTGAGCTTAGAGTTTATCATAAGTACTAACTAGATTAATATGCATCAACATAAGGTGTATGTATAAATTACAGAGGCAAAGCATTCTGTTAAGGAGGAGAGGCAGGATAGTTAGAGCAGTCTATAAAGAAATTATTTAATACTATAAGCATGCAATCTTTGTTCATTAAGATACACCGATACAAATAAGGGGACTTATAAGATGTGGTGCAAGCATATGACACTTCTATTATGGATAATATTAGACATGGACACCGATTTGACATTGCATCATGATTTATATATTTTAAAAACTAAAAACCCTCTCACTTAATATAAAAAATGACAAATAAATAGCTTTAGTATATCATCTTACTAAGAATATTGAGATTTTTTTATCAAAGGAGATTAACATAACATTATTGATAATGTCTAGCTAATTGTAAAACTCTCTCATTCTTACTCTGTCGATCATTCTCATGATAGTGGTATTTGAGAGTTGCATATTACTCTTACTCACACTTTCTCATAGTTCAATGCATGCAGGATTTTCTTGAATATGTATATGCTTAACTAGCATGAGCAATTGTAATTATACACACGTGTTAGTGCTCGAGGGTGAACTTTGATTGATAGTGTTGATTTGTTATTCGGCCACAAAAAAATGAATAATTGTATGGAGTAAACAAAGGTTTTATTCCCTTGGATCGATGGAGAAAAATGAAGAGAGACATATTTATGCATGTGAGGAAGCAATCGGGGTTGCATGAAGAGGTGGCAACGACATGAAGAAGAGGATTACATATTGATTTTCATGCCAAGAGAACATGATGAGGGTCGTGTGAGGACATGACATGAGTCACTTAAAGAAGATGCAACAGACAAATTGATGTGAAAGCTTATCGTGGACGCGGTATTGTAGCTGCTCCAGTACCGCGGTCCAACCGAGGGGACTTCCCGCCCAAAGTGAGAGGATCCTCCCCTCCTTTCTATGCCTTCCTATTCTAATTCCTTCTTATTCTAACTACAAGTATCTATAATATATACATATATATGTTATACATATATATGTGTCGTCAACCGTAACCTATTGGTAGAGCAGACTCTTTGAAAGTCGTAAGTTCCCTCAGATCACGGGTTCAAATCCTCCTCTTGCTAGTTTGTTATCCAAAAACAGGAAAAGAAGTACGTGGGAAGGAAAGAATGGTTTTTAATTATCGATCTCTGATACCAATTAAAATCAGGATATAATAAAAACAAAAATATATATTAAAAGCAGTAGAAACTTACAGAGCACAATACTTGAAGAGCACACCAGATGGATACTTCTATATTACAATGAAAGGACTCGAAGGAAACTTGCACACCAGGAAAGAAAACAATACTCCTATTTATAATAGAGGGCGAACTCCAAACTTAATACAATATAATTAAACAAAAGATAACACATCCGTTGGATGTGACATAAAGAATAAATACTATTACACTAACCATAATTATTGCAATCACTATTCCACCAACTGGTATTATTTCAACCACCGTCATTATTACTCATAATTTCTTCTGAAGTGACCTCAGTGGAGGTCCACTGCCATTAATTTGAGCCGAGGTGGGCCATCATTCGCTCTCAATTTTCTTCATCATCTGACCCTTGATTAGAAACTGACATGTCGTCTTCTGATGCAAATAATTATTTCATTAGTTTCTGATAAAGTTCTTGTATTCTTTGTTTGATTTGATCTGAAGATTCTAGAGGATATTTCTTTTTAATTTGATCATGAATTTCCTTAAGTAAAAATTTATGGGATCTCTGTTCTCGATTATTTTTAACATTAAAATTAATGACTTTATTAATTTGAATTATTTTATCACCAACAACAATTTGTGATCGACATTTGATGAAGAAGGTACGTCATAAGCATTTGACATTGACTCTATCTTGTTGATGACATAGATTCCAAGCAAAGATCCATGAAATTGAATAATAGTTCACACATTCCATCGGCTAGAATTTTATTTTTTTATTTTGCCGAGTTGTGGAGAAGAGTTAACTCGCATTTCATTGGTGGCTCCGAATTTTTCCCACCATTCTAAAAATCAATTTGGTATTTCTTTACTTAAAATTTTAGCAATTAACACAAAAAACCAAGAATGTTTGTCTTGGATTAATAAACAAGAAAACTCGATTCATAGCTTGGACATAGGTCCAGTAATTAAAAAGAAATGATTTTTTCTGATTACTTACAGGATGAATAAATTCAACATGTTTAGTCTGGAAAGGAGTTAAACCTCAATCTCTCTGATGCAAGATGTGATTTATTGTCACCTTGCTATATGCAATATAATTATTTGGTTCATTATAATTATGTTGAATTTCAACACATTGTAATGTAATGAGGATTGTCTCATATGATTCTCGATCAAGACTATTTTAAGCATAGGCAATTTTGCCCAAATATCTTTCCTGGATTTTTCAATGATCATTAATTTCATAATCCTCTAAATTGATTTTGATGATTTTTTCTTTCGTTATTTTTTGCACAAATTCTGTGACTTCTTGGATTTGTAAATCCTGAGATTGAGGAGATTTAGTTCCTGATGTGGAAGTCATTGGGCTATCATATAGATATTATTTTAAATCAACAAATTTTCGTGGAGTCACATTAGGTTTGCCCCTACCTCTCCCCCTCTAAAGGTGAAAGCACCCCGTTGGGGTGTCATTCTAAATCTTTGATGAGAGGTGATCCACCCCTCGTCTTTCTGCCTGCAAAAAATCACGAGTGAGAAAGTCAGGTAAAGAATTATTATTACCTGTAATATATTTTATATCAAATTTGAGCTTGTCAATTGGCAAAAAATTGTTTATAGAAAATTTTTTACGTCTCTTTGCAGTATATACTTAATTGAATTGCAATAATTCGTAATATGAATTTTGGATTTAATAAATCATTTTGAAATTTGGTAATGTATTTGACAACCGAAAGTATTTCTTTTTGGATGTTCGAGTATTTTTCTTGAGTGGCATTCCACTTGTCAGATGTAAAGCGAACCAATTGTTCGGTATTAAAAATTTATTGTTTTAAATTCCTCCGTAGCCAATATTAGAGGAATTTGTTCTTACTATTTTTCGTGAGAGATAGATCTGCAATATGTAAATAAAGTAACATTTTTACTTTTTGCTTAATTAATTGGATAGTTAATTATATAAAATAAATGATTTTTTGTCCATGAATTATGTTGTTTCTTTAATCTATTCTAAAGAATAACAA
Source organism: Phalaenopsis equestris (assembly GCF_001263595.1). Lineage (NCBI taxonomy): Eukaryota > Viridiplantae > Streptophyta > Magnoliopsida > Asparagales > Orchidaceae > Phalaenopsis > Phalaenopsis equestris. The sequence continues at coordinate 299,621 of NW_018164630.1, read as the reverse complement.
CATCTAAAGCAAGATCTTTATAATAGTCTGCTACGTAATTGAGCGAAACCAGAAATCTCTGTAATTGACGGAGATCAGTGATTTCATATGTAAATTTAAAAGCGAATTCAATGTTTTTTTTTCAATTGGAATAATTGTATTCTGGACAATATTATGTAGCGCAGCTAGCCCAAAATTAAATTATTTCAAATTGAAATACGTTTTTCAGGACGTAATATTGTCCGGAATACAATTATTTCAATTGAAAGCAACATTGAATTCACTTCTAAATTTATAGATGAAATCACTGATCTCCGTCAATTACAAAGATTTCTGGGTTCATTCAATTACGTAGCGGACTATTGTAAAGATCTTATTTTAGATGTTATTCTTTATAATAGATTAAAGAAACAACATAATTCATGGACAGAAAATCATACTAAAGCTGTCCAATTAATTAAACAAAAGGTAAAAATGTTACCTTGTTTACATATTGCAGATCCATCTCTCCCGAAAATAGTAGAAACAGATGTCTCTAGTATTGGCTACGGAGGAATTTTAAAGCAAAAAACTTTTAATACCGAACAATTGTTTCGCTTTATATATGACAAGTGGAATACCACTCAAGAAAAATACTCCACCATAAAAAAAAAAACTTTCGGTTGTCAAATGCATTACTAAATTTTAAGTTGATTTATTAAAGCAAAAATTCTCATTACGAATTAATTGCAGTTCAATGAAGTATATACTGCAAAGACGTAAAAAATTTTGTCTTTAAACAAATTTTTGCTAATTCGCAAGCTCAGTTATCTTATTTTGAATTTGATATAGAATATATTGCAGGTAATACTAATTCTTTACCTGACTTTCTTAGTCGTGAATTTTTGCAGGGAGAAAGACAGGGAGGGGTGGATCACCTCTCATCAAAGGGTTAAAATGACCAACGGTGTGCTTTCACCTTTAGAGGGGGGAGAGGTAGGGGCCAACCTAATGTGGCTCCACGAAAATTTGTTGATTTAAAACAATATCTATATAGTAGCCTAATGGCTTCCACATCAGAAACTAAATCTCCTCAATCTCAGGATTTACAAATCCAAGAAGTCACAGAATTTGTGCAAAAAACAACGAAAGAAAAATTCCTCAAAATCAATTTAGAGGATTATGAAATTAATGATCATTGGAAAATCCAGGAAAGATATTTGGGCACAATTGTCTATGCTCAAGATAGTCTTGATCGAGAATCGTATGAGACAATCCTCATCTCATTACAATGTGTTGAAATTCAACATAATTATAATGAACCAAATAATTCTATTGCATATAGCAAGACGACAATAAATTGCATTTTGCATCAGAGAGATTGGATTTAGTTTCTTTCCATATTAAACAAGTTCAATTTATTCACCCTGTAAGTAATAAAAAAAATCATTTCTTTTTAATTACTGGACCTATGTCCAAATTATGAATCGAGCTTTCTTGCTCCTTAATCCAAGGCATAAACATTCTTGGTTTTTTGTGTTAATGTCTGAAATTTTAAATAAAGAAATACCAAATTGGTTTTTAGAATGGTGGGAAAAATTTGGAGCCACCAATGAAATCCTTTTAGAACCCATCAATGATCTTTATTCAATGTGGGTTAACTCTTCTCCACAGCTCGGCAAAATAAAAAATGAAATTTTAATCGATGGAATGTGTGAACTATTGTTCTTCTGTCAGACATAAATTCTATGGATCTTTGCTTGGAATCTATGTCATCAACAAGATAGAGTCAATGTCAAAGGCTTATGACGTACATTTTTCATCAAATGGTGGTCGCAAATTGTTGTTGGTGATAAAATAATTCAAATTAATAAAGTCATTAATTATAATGTTGAAAATAATCGAGAACAGAGATCTCAGAAATTTTCTCTTAAGGAAATTCATGATCAAATTAAAAGGAAATATTCTCTAGAATCTCCGGATCAAATCAAATAAAGAATATAAGAACTTTATCAGAAACAGATGAAAGAATTATTTGAATCAGAAGACGATATGTCAGTTTCTAATCAAGAGTCAGATGACGAAGAAAATTGAGAGCGAATGGTGACCCACCTCGGCTCAAATTAATGGCAGTGGACCTCCACTGATGTCACTTCAGAAGAAATTATGGGTAATAATGACGGTGGTTGAAATAGTACTTGTTGGTGAAATAGTGATTGCAATAATTCTGGTTGGTGTAATAGTATTTTCTACTTTATATCACATCCAACGGATGTATTATCTTTTGTCTAATTATATTGTATTAAGTTTGAAGTTCGCTCTCTATTATAAATATGGGTCTTGTTTTCTTTGCTGGTGTGCAAGTTTCTTTCGAGTCCTTTCATTGTAATATAGAAGTATCCATCTGGTGTGCTCTTCAAGTATTGTGCTCTGTAAGTTTCTACTGCTTTTAATATATATTTTTGTTTTTATTATATCCTGATTTTAATTGGTATCAGAGATCGATAATTAAAAACCATTCTTTCCTTCCCACGTATTTCTTTTCCTGTTTTTGGATCAATCGTTGTACCGGAGTTGACAATGATCGCCATTATCCTATGCCTGCTTTTACTGGGACGTATGACTTTTAGCTCTAGCAAATTATCAATGTGCCGCTTTAATTGATCCTGCATTGCGTGTGTGACATGTTTAAGTGGCTTATTCTGGATTGTTAAGTCTGGATTGATGATTTCAATCTGCATATGACTTGATTTTTACTCTAGTATCTGAGCGAATTTTCTCCTATGTATCTATTGTTCTGCAATCTCTGAAAAATAGAACTAAACTTTCTGACAAAAGTATTATCATCAAGCAGAACATTAGAATAAAAGAATTCAGGCTGCATTTTTGTGTAAAAATCATAATTGATTTTAGGTTCAGGTATTTGTTTAGCAGCAACTTCTATGTCAGTGGTAGTTTGAACATGGGTAATTTCTTTGTAAAAAGTTACTGTATCACCTTTTACTCGCATTCCTCCATGCATGCTATGTATGAAATTGCAACCTAATAACATTTGGATACCATCTCTGACGTCCATTTCCATGCAGTATACCAGAGAAATTCTGAAGCTGTGATCATTAATGTACATAGTTCCATCTTTCATCTTTCTACATGATTGTGTAGTTGAATTTACCCCGCTGAAGGTAACTTGGTAGCTTAAGTCTTCCAGTACTGATTTTGGAACACATCCAATGCTGACACAACAAGAAGTGGCTCCAGTGTCTAAGATGGCGCGGAGTTTAAGTCGTTCAGCACCTGGAATTTCAAAAGTAATCATGAGATTATTTAATCTATTAATAATCCTTTTACTGGGCTTTTCGGCTTGTTCTTTCAAAGATTCACTGAGAACTTTTATTTCAGCTTCATCAATAGTTAACTGCTCCGCTTCTTCTATAATCTCATCATCTTTATCATTATCACCTTCTTCAAAGATTACTCTCTTACCTTTGTCGTGTAGGACCAGTTCCTGCATATCTTATGTTAGTTATTGTTCAATATTCTTTTGGACTTGTTCCTTGAGTCTTATATTTTCCTCTAGAAGATGTTCTGTATATTTAACTAACTCATGTATCAAATTATCTTTCGACTGGAATTGTAACAAAGATAATTCCTTTTGAACAATTATAGAAAGATAAAATTTGGCACATAATGGGCATGCAGTTAGTTTACAAAGAACACCATGTATTCTCATGTTCATATCAGTAAGAGCATCGAGAATACTGCCTTTGAATGGGTTTATTATGTTCCCATTGATGAGAACAATTCTCTTGAGTGTTGTTGAGTTTGATGGCGCAACGCCATCCATGATCTTCTTTAAGCATTAACCCATATTCTTCTATTGAGCAATTTGTCGGTCAACTTTTTCGATGTGAAAATTTTAATTTAAATATATATAAGGTAAAAGGTTTAGATTATGAAAGTAGTGTTTTAATTTTTTAGGAAATGAGATTGAATTGATCTCATTAGTCCAATAATTTGTATAATCATATCTGACACCCTGAATACTACACATTCCAAGAGAAAAGTGTAGACTCCGATAATATGTCCGATCCTGCAAACTAAAAGATTTGTGACATCAATTTGGTCTGCGAACTTTTTATATGTGACCGACAAATTCCCTTATTTAATATAAAGATTAAATAGGGTTTATTTTACCCGGGTTCTAAGTTCCCTATAGAGGCAAACCCCTATAGTTAATTATATCTCAAGTGACGGGAATCACTTGAGAAAACTCTCGATAATGATCAGTGGTTCTAGTCTTCAAGAATTCAAAGTTCAGATTTTCAATGTAGGATGTGGAAAAAATAAGTGGGAATGACTTAAGTAAGAACAATCCTTTCAGGAGTCCAAAGGAAGTAAAAGGTAGGGGATGTCACAGATTCTGAGGGAATCCTCAGTGACCTCCCAAACTATTCTAATGTGTGACTGTATTTTAGAGAGGATTTTATTTGAATGTTAAATCCTGTTAATTTTATTATTTGGGACTTACATTTGCATAATAACTGATTATACAAATAGTCCGCAAAGATAAGAGGTCTTACATCATTCTAGATGACAACCTTGGAACCTAAGGCGAGTTAGGACTTACGCTGCACAACATGGTTGTACAGGGGCCTAAAAGAGGTTGAGGTTTTACGTCGCTCTAGGCGAGCTACCTCAAAATTCTATAGGTTGTTATTATACTAGGAAGGGATAATGTTGAAGAAGATCCTCTTGCTGCTGTTGTAGAATGGCGACCATCTCCACCTGTAGTTCACTCCAAACTCCTTGTTGTGCTGCCCACGAAGTTGCTCTGAGTTCCTCGTTGAAGTAACAGTCCTAAAGTCTAAAGTTCAAACAGTTTTACCAGGTGTTGTGCTTCACAGTTTTGGTTTCAATGGGGGGTTCAAGTTGATTAGAGCGACACCGGTTAGGATCCCACGGTTCCCTCCTTCCAGTATCACTATTTTCTTTTGAACTTACTTAGTTTAAATTAGTTGTGAAACTCATTTAAACCGGGGATCAGGTGGTTGTTTGAGTGGTGGGGGGGGGCGTGTTTTTTTTTTTTTTTTTAAGTTTGAAAGAACGTGTTATGTTTTGTTTTTTTTTGTGCTTTGAAAAAGTTGTTTAATTAAAAAAAATGTTTTGTTTTGAAAGTGATATCGTATTCAGTACCTGCATAATGGCATAATATGTTAGAGCAAGAGTAATTGCAATAAAGAAACAACAACAAATAAAATGTATCTGCGTACGTGGCGTATATGCTGCTGTTATTCCTGTTGCATGTTTAACTCACAAATCACAATATAATTTGCATGAAGTTTAAATAAATTGCAGAGAAAATAATAAAATAGTAAACAGTAGAATAAGTTGTAGCAATAACAAGGAACTCGAAAGAGGTGATCCTACGGCCTCCTACAACTTCTTACTGCAACTAGCAAGCTCGAGCCCCTACGGCTCCGGGAAGCAACTAGCAAATGTATACGGTGATCCTACGACTCCGGACAGCAGGTAGGAATTTTGAATAACGCCTGTATGAGTTCCTATGAACCCAAACAACAATGGGCAGCACCTATGCGGCTTCCTACGAATCTGAACAGAGGTGGGCAGCTACTAGGTGGCTTCCTACGGACCCAAAGGGTGGTGGACAGCTACTAGGTGGCTTCCTGCGACACTGTGTAGCAAATAGAAGCATTGGACAGCGGTCCTACAACTTCCTACGACACTAGGCAGCGATTAGAAACATTGGACAACAGTCCTACAACTTCCTACGTCACTGGGCAGCTACTAGAAGTATTGGACAGCGGTCCTACAGCTTCCTACGACACTGGGCAGCAACTAGAAGCATTGGGCAGCGGTCCTACAGCTTCTCGCAGCAAAGAACAACAATTTTACAGTGACTAACGACAACTAATAATCACCGAACAACACTTTCAAGCCCCCCCCCCCCCCCACACTTACAAACCCCACCA
>NW_018164630.1:274719-293451 GCF_001263595.1 Phalaenopsis equestris | reverse complement strand
TATATATATATATATATATATATGTTGATAAAAGACATGAATAAATTCGTAAGTTACAACCAGTCAATTACGACAATAAAATATCAGAGAAAATGTATGGCCGAAGCAAAGCACATGCGTCAGAATTGGAACAAAGACAAGTTTTTGTAACTTGGTAAGCAGAGAAATTTAATTGCATACCGTGAAGTCTGCTCGTGCCAAAGGAGGAAGGGGGAAGAAACCTACCTTTGCGAATGGGATGAAGCTTGCAGTTAGCTGGATAAAAAAAATGTGGGTTGGCCAGCTACCGGTGGAATATGTCGTCGAGGAAGATCGTGTGTTGAGAAGTAGAGAGCTCGCAAGGATTTCAGATGCAGAGAGGCAAGCAGGATCGGCCGCGAGTGTCGCGAGGGAGTGAGGCGCGATCAGGGCAGATAACCGAGCGGGGAAGAGTCTCGAGTTGGTGAGCTGAACGAATGAGGGTTTCTGTTACAGAGGAGGCGTTTGATCAAGAGGTGAGCAGAAGCTTCGGCTAGGGGTGCGATCGAATCGCAGTAGAGGAGCGAGTGAGCGGAGGAGGGCGTTCGGTCTTTTGGTCGTGAGGGAGGCGCAACCGGAGCGGGGGAGACGAACGGGATTGTTCGGTCGAGCGAGGAAAAGACGAGCAGGTGAGGGGCTCGCAGGCGCGGGGCTCGGCGCGGAAGAAGATGAACAGGAGCTCCGGAGAGGCAGAGGAGGGAATTTGATTTAGCACGAGTCTCCGTCGCAGAGAGGAGAAGCGAACGGGAGCTTCGATCTGGAGTTGCGATCGAGTCACAATGGAGAAGCGAGATCAAAAGGAGCAGGCATCGAGCAGGGTCGAGCGGAGCAGGTGTCGAACGAGGTTTCTATCGAGCAGGGGAAAGTCTTCAGTTGAGTGCGAGCAGGGAGGCCAGGGTCTCTGTCGAGCGAGATCGAGCAGAAGTAGGAGAAGGCGTTCGGGAAAGGCGAAGGAGGAAGATTAGCAGAGGAAGAAGGCGATCCTTCCTTTTAGAATTGGAGCGGGATCCGTTACTCTGGAAGCCATTGGAGGGGAAATAAATAATGTACAAATGCAGGGGAGGATTAATTGGAAATAATTAACACCTGGATAAATTTAATTAACATAGAATTTAAATAATCCATTTGAATTTTCAAATTTGAATTTCAAATTCAGGTGAGCTGGTGCCTAGCCCGTGTTCAGCCCGAGTCCACCCTGAATCGAACACGAGTCGAAACTGGGTTGAGCCCGGGCCCTCGCATCGCTAAAAAAGTGCATCGATATTCGTGTTAATCGCTCGCGCACGAAATCGCGCACGAAACCATAACAATGCGGGTGTCCTTTCTAGCTAAAGTCGACGTTCCGGACGCGTCGGCGCTGTCTGTTTCGTCATATGGGGTCGTCCGAACGAGTTTGCCGACGGGCGAGTCAATTTAAGCCAAAATCGTGTGGAGTGTGATGTATGCGCAAAATGCAGCATTATCGAGCGTTCGAGTCGCAAAGGGGTTCCCTAGGGGCTGCTCCTATTAATGTAGGAACTCGACTCGAGTTTCATGTGTCGATCCTAATGAACTCAACTGAATGTCGAGGATTTGGGACTGCCCATGCGAAACTCGAAGGAGTGACGAGGTGGCTTGAATTTTCTAAATGGTGTGGGTTCCGTACTAGTCCTCTAAGAGAGTCGAACAAGGGAAGCCTAGAGCTAGACCATAGGCTCTAAGGAGAGACAAAAAAAGACCTCATTTAGAAATGGGGTCAACACAATTCTCTAAAGCGCTTCTGATATGGGTGAGGGTATTGGCTCCCTCTCCTTCTGATATTAAATAAATTGCATCAGAAGATTCTTCATTTAAATCTACGGACAAAACGTCGTAGTCATCTGGTAATTCAAGATTATTTAATATGGCAACTCTTGTCATATTTCCCTTTTTACTGTGGCATTCCCTTGCAAAATGCCCTTCATCACCACATATGTAACATCTGCACTTTAACGATTTGGGCTTGTTTTTATTTTTAATAACACGGATATGAGAATCATGAGGTTTTCATTTATAATTCTTTGACCTGTGTAAGCCATATCTTTTATGTTCGTTGTAATAACCAGACACAGGAATTTTCTTGCAAATAGAGAGGTATTTGATTTCTCTTTGTACAACAGCTTTCTTACAAAGATCTGCAAGGTATTGATAAGTAAATCTTATTCTAGATAAAACACCAATAGTGTTACCTGAGTATTTCTTTTTGAAGACCTCTTCGATTTCATTGTCAATGATTTGAGGCATTTTCCGGAAGAATTTATCAGACAATTCTGCATTGATGTACATTCTCCCCGATTTTGCAGATAAGACTTTATAATCGTTCATGTACTCAAACATGTTCTTAATCTCAGAATATGCAAGTCTTTCAAGGTCAAGATAGGCTCTGTTTTGTTCATCTGTAGAGCTCTGATACGGATCTTCAAGCAGTATAATTCGCCTTATCTGTGACAAGACATTCTCAGGATCGTCAGCAATATTAATCAATGCTTCATATTCATCTTCGAACTCCATTCTCCATTGAATCCATATCTTCTTTTCCACTTCTCCGAGTAAATTTTCAATGAAGAGCACATTTGTTTTGTTATCAGCGAACTGTTTATCATTTACTAAATTGAGAGTAATAGATTCTCATCTGAAAATAGCATCATCATAAAGAGAAAAGTCATCTGGGAGTACAATGACTCCTTGTGAATTTTGAGCAGACAGCAGTGTCCACATATTTTGTTGAAATGAATTTTTTGAAGTCAGATGCTCGAGCCCTTAAATTTTGAAATGAGTTTGATGAGAAAGAAGGCTCGATTTGAGATCCAGTAGTGGCTGGGGGGTACATTACAGGATCCATCACTGGTTCGTTAGGAGGAAGATATGTGGAAGAAACAGAGGCATAAAGGTTGTCAGCCTTGGATGTCATTTTTCTGAGTCTAGGATAATCTAGATAAGCTAACTGATCTTCAATTGACGGATAACAAGTTTGGAGTATTTGTGGAGTTTTGGTTCATGATATGAATGATATGAAGGATAATCAAGATCAAAATTTTTAAAAAATTGTGGGTTCTCTCCACCACCTTCCGTGAATAAACTTTGTTCATTATTTAGTTTATTAATATATAAGAAAAGGGAGAAGGAGTCTTCCTTTCATCGTCGGATTCAGATTGATCCCAGATTGGATCATTATCACCATCATGATCATCATCATCATGATCTGTTTTATCCCAAACAGGGCCATCTTCATAGGCCATGAGGGCTAATTCCTCTTCAATTTCAAATCCTTCAATATCATTAGCAGAATGACGTGAGATCGGGGGTGGTGCTATAGTTGCATAATCAGAGAATGATAAGTGAATAGTTATGTTTATTCGTTGATGAGTTCTTAATATCTGAGGTACTTGTACTCCTGTGGAATCCGATGGTTTGAGGTTCTAATCTAGCCATTGCAACTGAGCAATTGAATGTTTTTGGTTTGGGATTGCTGTAATTTCGTGTGTAGCTAGATAATCAGCTATTCCGTTGATTATAACAAAATCTTGTATGGCTACTATTTGTAAGTCTGGCAGCAAGAGCTCGTGTAATGAGGAGGTTCGATTCTCCTCCCTACCAGTCTTGATATCCATGCGTAAGTACTACCAACTCTATATGATTTAAGAAATCATGAATTGATAAGAGCAAGTCAGGCGTGATATACACAAACTGAGTACCTTGAGATAGATCAACCTCCATTGTCCCAATAATTGAGACGTCAGATCTCCATCTGGTGTCTCGTAGAACGATTAATGTTATTGTTCCAGCATCTCTTCGATGTAATTCACACAATAATTAATCTCGGATGACTAAGTTGCATTCCTTCATTTATTAACCTTTGATAGGAATGTTGCCTGATGAACTCTATGTCTTATACTTATAGTTCACAGCATCCGATGTCTCATAGAACAAATTTATCTGTGTTCCTTCTACAGCAAAGATACGCTCTTTAGAATAATGCTGATAAACTCTATGTCTTATACTTGACCAGCCATCTTCATATAGTGTTTCAGCAGGTACTAAACTTGCGCGCTTCCTTTGAGAGATTTGAAATTGAGTTTCGGGATTTAATTGACTCTCAAGAGTCCTTTGATAAGATCGTCTCCTGGGAAGACGATGTTGAAGTTCGTATGTGATACAAGATCTCATACGGTAATCTCTGATTTGGTCTTCAGTATTGGAAGTTGAGGTAGAGGCAAGGTTAGTGTTTCATACAGACGGGTTATGGAGTAAGATAGTGGAGGTAGAGGTTCGGGAGGATGAAGAAGTCATTTTAGTGGTGTTTTTGCTTATCTCTTAAAAAGATAGTTTTAGGATTTTGATACACAAAAAGCTGGCTTTTAGGTTTAGAAGTTTTAGGTTGTGATATAGGTAAGATAATATTCCTTAATTTTTATCTAGAGTCAGTTATCTAATATGTAATTAACTATAGGGGCTTGCCCTTATAGGAAGCTTGTCTGAACTCAACTTAATATAAACCCTATTTAATCCTTCATATTAAATAGGGGAAATTGTCGGCAAATAAAATAGTTTCATAGACCAAATGAATGTCATATATTTCTTAGTTTATTTGATTGAGCTTCATCCTCAAGTCTTGTGTTTATCCTTTGGGATAGATACAGGGTTTGAGGTATAGTACTCTTTCATTTAAATTATGAAAAATATAGGGTCAGTTTGATTTCATATTTTTCTAAAACTTATATATATATATCTGTGTGTGTGTGTTTGTGTGTGTGTGTGTGTGTGTGTGTGATTGTTATTTCTGATTACATATTTCTGTCTTTGACATTTCTCCTTTCTGAGGGTTGTATCTGACGGTGAGAAGGTGTTCCAGCTATAACTTGTCTGAGGTGGTGATTATCTTCGCTTGTTCCATCCTTCCTGCTGCTGCTAGCCTCTCTAGGGCCTGTCGTTTCTGCCGCTAACCCCTCCAAGGCCTGTTTCGTCGGTCGCTAGCCCGTCCCGGTCCTATCTTGTTGCTGCTAGCCCCTCCTGGTCCTGTCTTGTTGCCACTAGCCCTTTCAGAGCCTATCTTTGCTGCCTCCAACCCCTCTAGGGTTTTTTCCGGCTATTGTCCAGGTCACAGCTGCCCCTTCCTGCTGCTATCTAGCCCACAGCCACCCCTTCCTGCTGCTGTCTAGTTCGCTGCCACCTTTCTTGCTTTCACCTACACCACAGCCACCTGCTGCCAGCCTCCTCCCAGCAGTCCCCCATCACTTCTATTGCCTCCAATGTCTTAGCCAACTGCCGCCTGACACCTTGCAACACTGTCACAGCTCTCTTCCTTTCCTTCCGAGCCTGCCGCTCTTCTCTAAAGGGTCGCTTATATGTTTTGTATTGTTTTCTTGCTTATTTTGTAGAGTTGTTGTTTGCACCTGCCATTTTTATGTTTATGTTATTTTATGTTTGAGGATTTGTCGTTGTAACTTTTGAATTCAGCTATAAAATTTGTCGTTCGGTCATGATTGATGTTAACTTTGGTATCACAAATGGATCTCTAATAAAAAAGGCAACTTTTGCATGAAGGGGCTCAAAAGGCTAAAACAGTGGATATAAAATTAGATTTAGGGCTAGAGGGGGATTTATTCATTTTGGTTTAGATTTTACCACAATTTATTTCTTATACTTGCTTTCAGTTACTGTTTTCAAAATCTAAATTTTGTTATTTATTAAACACATGTTTGTTTTATTTGAATTGGCACACGACAAGTGTATCCGACATGTGTTGGACATATGTTGCATGCTCAGAGAATGCTAATGTGTCATAGTTAATCAAATTCCTTTTCATAGTAGAATAAATTTGCTTCAGTATTCTAAACCAATAAGTAGATTCTAAACATTTGGCATATAAAAAAAAAGAATACTCAATAGGTGCGCTATTTTTTTAACTAAGCTCATTGTCCTAGCTTAAGCAAATTGGTTGCCCAATGTGGCTAGATGTTTTGGATAAAGCCAATTAGCTATTCACTTATAAGGCCAGCTTCCAGACCGCACAACGTGCATAGCTTTTTAGCTAAATTTCAATGATTTAATCTGGACTTAATTTATTTACCAAGTATGTTGTGAGACAATTCAGAGAATTGTATTGATCACTCTTTTTCAATTATAATTAAGATGTGGCTAAACAAAAGTTGTTCATTGAGAAAATACAGGAAACATATATACGAAAGATAACATATAATTGAAATATAGAGTCGCTTCAAATGATTGACTAATCAGCTTTTCGGATATGGGAATTAATTTGAGCTGTTATCATAACGAGCTACTTTCGAAATAAGCATTCTAGTTTATTTTAATATCAATTCCAACTCATATATGGCAATTAATTCTTTAGAGATCAATCAAAATTGGACAGCGTGCATGCCTTGCCGATGCTCTCTCACATCTTGGTGAATATGTATCTTCCATTTTCAGTTTAATAATAATCTCTTAAAATTATACATTGTTGAGTCTCCTTGTGAGGCTTCTGTCAATCTCTTCCTTTCCTTCCGAGCCTGCCGCTCTTCTCTAAAGGGTCGCTTATATGTTTTGTATTGTTTTCTTGCTTATTTTGTAGAGTTGTTGTTTGCACCTGCCGTTTTTATGTTTATGTTGTTTTATGTTTGAGGATTTGTCGTTGTAACTTTTGAATTCAGCTATAAAATTTGTCGTTCGGTAATGGTTTATGTTAACTTTGGTGCTTGTTCCATCCTTCCTGCTGCTACTAGCCTCTCTAGGGCCCGTCGTTTCTGCCGCTAACCCCTCCAAGGCTGTTTCGTCGGCCGCTAGCCCCTCCCGGTCCTATCTTGTTGCTGCTAGCCCCTCCTGGTCCTGTCTTGTTGCCACTAGCCCTTTCAGAGCCTATCTTTGCTGCCTCCAACCCCTCTAGGGTTTTTTCCGGCTATTGTCCAGGTCACAGCTGCCCCTTCCTGCTGCTATCTAGCCCACAGCCACCCCTTCCTGCTGCTGTCTAGTTCGCTGCCACCTTTCTTGCTTTCACCTACACCACAGCCACCTGCTGCCAGCCTCCTCCCAGCAGTCCCCCATCACTTCTATTGCCTCCAATGTCTTAGCCAACTGCCGCCTGACACCTTGCAACACTGTCACAGCTCTCTTCCTTTCCTTCCGAGCCTGCCGCTCTTCTCTAAAGGGTCGCTTATATGTTTTGTATTGTTTTCTTGCTTATTTTGTAGAGTTGTTGTTTGCACCTGCCATTTTTATGTTTATGTTATTTTATGTTTGAGGATTTGTCGTTGTAACTTTTGAATTCAGCTATAAAATTTGTCGTTCGGTCATGATTGATGTTAACTTTGGTATCACAAATGGATCTCTAATAAAAAAGGCAACTTTTGCATGAAGGGGCTCAAAAGGCTAAAACAGTGGATATAAAATTAGATTTAGGGCTAGAGGGGGATTTATTCATTTTGGTTTAGATTTTACCACAATTTATTTTTTATACTTGCTTTCAGTTAATGTTTTCAAAATCTAAATTTTGTTATTTATTAAACACATGTTTGTTTTATTTGAATTGGCACACGACAAGTGTATCCGACATGTGTTGGACATATGTTGCATGCTCAGAGAATGCTAATGTGTCATAGTTAATCAAATTCCTTTTCATAGTAGAATAAATTTGCTTCAGTATTCTAAACCAATAAGTAGATTCTAAACATTTGGCATATAAAAAAAAAGAATACTCAATAGGTGCGCTATTTTTTTAACTAAGCTCATTGTCCTAGCTTAAGCAAATTGGTTGCCCAATGTGGCTAGATGTTTTGGATAAAGCCAATTAGCTATTCACTTATAAGGCCAGCTTCCAGACCGCACAACGTGCATAGCTTTTTAGCTAAATTTCAATGATTTAATCTGGACTTAATTTATTTACCAAGTATGTTGTGAGACAATTCAGAGAATTGTATTGATCACTCTTTTTCAATTATAATTAAGATGTGGCTAAACAAAAGTTGTTCATTGAGAAAATACAGGAAACATATATACGAAAGATAACATATAATTGAAATATAGAGTCGCTTCAAATGATTGACTAATCAGCTTTTCGGATATGGGAATTAATTTGAGCTGTTATCAAGCATTCTAGTTTATTTTAATATCAATTCCAACTCCTATATGGTAATTAATTCTTTATAGATCAATCAAAATTGGACGGCATGCATGCCTTGCCGATGCTCTCTCACATCTCGGTGAATATGTATCTTCCATTTTCAGTTTAATAGTAACTCTTAAAATTATACATTGTTGAGTCTCCTTGTGAAGGCTTCTGTCAGTTGTTTTTCATAGAAAAATATGACATACCAATTAGATTATTATTTATTTTTCTTAAATGAGATATCTATATCTCAACATGCTTCATTTTTAATGTTGCATGGGATTTTGATCAATATTTATTGTTATTAGATTTAAACAACAAATCGTCATTGCTTTTCTCACTCAATTTTCAAATCCTCACGGAGAATTTTCATCAATAGTAATTCATACATCCTTTTTCCCTTTACTTTGAATTATGCTTCTACATTGGTGAAACCCCAAGAGAATTGTATTGATCTCACTTGATTCTAATTACAGGTAACAACAATCTTATACTAGCTTTACATATTGAAAAAAATGAAACACATGAGAAAGGAAATCTATCATTGAGAATAAAGTCCTTAATCAATAATTTTAAGATCCATAAATTAATTTGAGTTACTGTTATAGGTCCCTCCATTCTCTCTGAATGGTCAATGCTAGATGGTTTTTACTCCAGCACCTGCACCAACATTCTTTTCTCACATGTTCAGTCTAATATCGGACAACAAGCATTACTTCCGACAGTAAATTCATTGTTTTAGAAAATTTATTTTCTAATTTCTACCCAAACGAGTTAATAACCAATTGTTTGGAGATCTTGTTGGACCATTTTAAACATACTAAATTTATTTTTGGTAAGTTCAGGGTAAGATTTCTGAATATTTTTTGGCATAGTTTTGACTTTGATACCACTAAGTATCGAGAACACTGAGTCTGGTGTTGTTTCAAATTTTAAGGTTTTTTGCTTGTTTTGATTGAGAAAAATTGAAGGATATGAAATAAATCTCGATAATTAATGGTTTGATTATGAATCATTGACCGTTAGTATATAAGCCTTTTAACTCCTTTTTCATAAATTTAGCATCCAACCACATCCTAAGTTACTTCATGCAGCTGTGTGTATGCCTTTATGCTGCCTGCGCCAAAATTTTTGTGTTTATTATATTTTGCCAACTTCTTTTGTTGGATTGAACTGACATATATTTGTATCATTGATTGCTATTTGTAGTCACTGGTGCCTCTCGTGGATACGCGTTTGTTGAATTTGAAACTGAAAGAGAGATGCGACATGCCTACATGGTTTAATTTTCTATTCCCAGAACTTAGCCTTTTTTTCTCAATTTTTGTGCAACTCAGCTATATGCTTTTCAAATGTTACATTTAAAACTTTCAATATTATGCAATTGTCTAGGTGTGTCCTCTTAGTACTTTTTGCTGTAAACATAGATATTTTTCATTAAAGGAGTCGCAAAGTGCTTCGTATCGAGATATTAAATTGCATTGATATTCTTGTGATTGTAGATCTATTCTTTGCATTTTATGTTTTGTGAAATGAAATCTGTCCCTTGATTTCAGTTTTAGTGCTCTATTAAAATTTGGAAAATTTACATACATACCACTCAATTGCTTTGTAATTACATATCTAAACACTTCAGCTTCAATTTTTACATACATCCTTATGCGCCTTATGCATGAAAAAGTGTATTTCACTTTTTAAAAGTTAAAATGGTGATATTTTTTATGTGATATGAAAGATTTGGGTGGTATAAATGTAAAAAAGCAAAGTTTAGGTGTTGGGTATGTAACTACATGGGAATTGGATGATATGTTTGTAACCTTAAAATTTTACTTCACGTTTAAGTCTTCTTCCTTTTGATGTTACCATTTCTGGTTGGCTTGTAATCAACCTTTTCGTAGTGTATTATGTTTGTAGACGCTTGATAACATCCAGGTATAAGTTTAGCGCACATAAGTTTTGGCATGAAGAAGAGGCAATAGTTTGTTTAGCAGATGCAAACATGTATACAAAATAATAGATAGACTATTTCACTTTGAATGCCTTTTGATTTAGGTCCATTGTTATTCATTCACTCTAAATGGCATGATTTGGATATGCTCTTATGGCATGCTAGCCAGCTATTTTTCTTACTTCTATGGTCTCTAAATGATATTGGAGTTGACCCAAACCACAATAAAATAAATAAATATTATTACCGAAAATAAATAGGCGGTTACAATCAACACAATTGAAAGGGAAAATACAACAACGATACCTGAAAATCTGAAATAGCAACAGACGCAACGCAAATAATCAAATTAGGGTGTGTAACAGACCTACACCTCTAGGCACCAACAAGAATAATGTCTCCACTTCCCCTACCAAAAGCTCCAGCGTGAACTGTTCTTATTTTAATTCAGCTACAGTTTATCATGGTATCAGAACACTAGGCGATCCAGGGTATCTTCCATATGCTCTAAACTTCCCTGATCTTCCCTCTTTTACATTTTTCATTGACCATGTCGGCAACGCTCTCTCAAATAACTCAAGAAGATACAGATGAGTCATTGGACAGAGCTGTAATCCCTATTCGCTCATCTCTAAAATTTTTTATGTCCAACATCAAAAACATAACCGACGTCCAATTAACCGCAGAAAACTATGCAACCTGGAAATCTCAAATCTACAAGCTCTTCAAAGCCAATGGATTTGAAGACTTTTTTTATGGAACCGCCATTTGCCTCGCATTCCATAACCATGACTCCAATGACCAACTCATTCCCAACCCTCTCTTTCTTCGGTGACAACTCATAGATGAAATTTATCTTCGGCAATCTACTTCACTATATCTGAAACAATCTTACCCTACTTCTTAATCTTGAATCCACCAATGACACTTGGAAAACAGTTCAATGTCGCTTGCAATCTATCAACTGATCCCGTGTAATCCAACTCCAACTCTGAAATGAACTTCATCACATCTCCATGAAAAATTAAACCATGTCTCAATACCTATTGACCAACAAAACCCTCGTCAAAAATATCGCTGCAGCCGAAGGCTTTTTGTCAGGCATAGGGTAAATAGGAGTGGACCTCACAACTCGAGGGGGGAAGACGAATGCCGGCGGCTAGCCTAACAGAAATCTGAGCCAGAATTGCCTAAAAATACAAAAACAACATATTTATAGACATAGGATAAATAGGAGTGGACCCCATGGCTCCCAATAGGAGGAAATTCACTTAAAAGGAATGGTTGACCAGCCCTCCTGGACCGGTCCAAGGGGCTCATAGTAGTTCCCGGTACTGCAGCTTACTGTAGCTTACTACATAAAGCACATTATTCTGCCGGTGTCTTGAGATGATATATGGAACTTTGTTTCTATTAATCACTCCTATAATCGTAATTTTGCTTATTCATTATCATTAATTGGGAGAGCAATACAAACTGTTTTGAGCTAGTTATTCATTCAGCCTTTACTTGTTTACTTAATATTGATAACGAATTTTTTTGTTTGTTTCTCTTCAATAAAGGAAGAATATGGTGATCCAAACTATTATTGGTGCAATTATATAATTTAGATTGAGTTATATGTTTATCTTATGAAAAATACAAAGGCGATGCAGTCTAGGATCATAATTAAACGACTCATTATAATGACCCATGACACATTATGTGAGGTTTTGCACATTTAAAATGCCATTTTTTTAAGCAAAGTTTGACAATTGTATAAAATCCACAAAGTGTAAGCTGCCAAGACCATTGTTTTTAGATTCCATTTTGAAAGGATCAGCTTCTCTAAAATATATTTTGTTAATCTGTAAGTTTGATATTTATGATAGTTGTGATAGTTCACTTCAGGATGATGGAGCTGAGTTTCTGACATATGACAACTTTCAAACGAGAATGCGGTGATCAGCAGATTAAAATCAGTTTATACTGCACAACATACGCAACTTTTACTTCCACATGCAATTGCACCATAATTTACAAGGAATATATAGATGTTTTAGCAGGCTTTAATTTTATGTCAGACTCCAGGGAAACTTTAATATGTGAAATTAGATAATCTAAATTGAATTTTATCCATCACCTTATTCCTCCCATGAAAGTAGTTAGGGTTTATTTGGGACAGCTTTTTGTCTGTTTTGCTTTTCAGGCCACCACCATAATTTTGTTTGGGAAATTCCTTTCTTGCTGCTTTTTAGATATATATGTTATAAAAAAATTGTTCTTTTCAATTAGAGTTGTTTAAGTGCGGTGATTGCCAGAAAGCTGTGATATAACTTTTTGAAAATAAAATAAATTTATGATAACCACCGCAGCTTTTTGAAAAACAGTTTATTTTGCAGCAGTTTCACAACTGTTTCTTCAAACAACTACAACTGCCCCAAACAGATCATATTATTCTCTCTTTCCAAGGATTGTTGTTAAAGAGAAATGTAGATAATTTTATAGTACTTGTCAGTTTCATATCGAAAAATATTCAGTTAACAAGTTTTGCAATTTTCAAGCTGTCATTTTGAACCTTTCTTCTTATCTGCAGGAAGCACATCATTCATTCATTGATGACACTGAAGTGATTGTAGATTATAACAGGCAGCTACTTATGCCTGGATGGATTCCAAGGAGATTAGGTCCGTGGAATAATTTACGTTACTTATCCTCATTTCTCCTTTCCATAACTCATTCCTAATTCTACAGAGAACGATTTTGCATGGTAACAAATTTTAGAGATTTCCCATCTTTCCAATTTATCAGGTGGGGGACTTGGAGGAAAGAAGGAGTCTGGTCAACTCCGCTTTGGAGGTCGAGAGAGGCCATTTCGAGCCCCTTTGTATGATCTCCCACCACTCTTTTCTCTCCCTTCAAATTTTTGTAAGAACTCTTTTTTTTAGTTGGAGAGAGAGACTCAGTGCTTCTCTTTGCATATCTTTCTCCTCCAAAAAAATAAAATGTACTGGCCAAGATCTAAGAAGGGAAAAGTAACTAATGTAAAATGTAGCTCAATTTTGTATTTTATCTTCTTAAAATCTTAGCTATTCAATATGTTAATGGAGGATGAACCATATGTAAGGAGAGAAGAGTCTGCCATTCTAAGAGGATTATTCTCTCTCTCTCTCTCTCTCTCTCTCTGCCTCTCTCTTATACAAGAGAGAAGAAGAGAAAATTTTTTTGGCATAGTTTTATGGAATGAGTGGATGCTTGCATTTCTCAGGCTTTTGATTATGTAGGCGTCCAATCCCATATGATGATTTGAAAAGGCTTGGCATTCCGCCGCCTCCTGAAGGGCGGTTCTTATCTCGCTTCCATGTATGTTGCTCCGTTTGGCTTTGTTCATAATCAATTTGGTGGTATCAAAATTACATGCTTACTTTTCTTGAGACAGTTTTTTTTTGGGCTCCAATAAATTTGATATGGATTCCTCTCTTTTATTGAAGGAAAGAATTAACTATCCTTGCAAAAATTAAGTACTGAAAACATGCACCAACTTTTTTTGAGTAGTTTAATTTAAGCAATTTGGATCAGTTTTTGCATCTCTTCATTTTAAAGTTACCCATATGTGTATGTCCACCAAGTTCTATAGGGACAAGTTGGTTTAGGTGATTTATTATGTAAAATGGAATGTAATATAGATGTACCATTAGAAGGGTAGATAGAATAAATGTGGAAGTCAAATAAAGGAACATTATGAATATGTTTTTAGCTAAAAGCTTTGCTTAAAATAGAGTTAGCCTCTTGTTTTTCAACAGTCGGCATGAATGAATGGAAAATGATCTATAAAACCAAACTTTTAGTCAGATAATTATAGAGTGAATTGTCAAAATAACCCCTCGACTATTTTCATGGTGCCAGTTTGTCCCCGAGTCTATAAAAGTGTCAAATTGTCTCGAGTCTCTTTAAATTAGAGCTGAAATGGTCCTTCTCAGCTTATATTAAATGAGTTTAGGTACTAAATTGATCATTTTATAGACTTTGGGACTTAAATGACCCTCTGCCAAGAGTAAGGAGACTATTTTGACACTTTTCTCGATAGTTATAACTTTGATGATGAAAAGTGGATCAATTCGTAATGGTTGTTTGAAGCGTACTGTAACGTTTCTGTTGTAAATTACTCCTCATTTATCTCTTTCTTTATGCCAGATTCCATCACCCCCAAGGAGCAGCAATCACTTGGAAAGGGAAGATTCACCTATCAGGCATAGGACATTTGGGGATAGGGAAGATACTCCCCCAAGGAGAAGCAGTGCAGCTGCGACATATCGAGAAGATTCGGAATTGAGATACCGTAGGTCTGAGGAAAGGAAGGAGATTCCAACTAAGTTGAAGAACACCAGAGAATCTCCGCGTCGGCGCCGGAGATTCATTGACGAAGACTCCACAAGGAGAAAAGGAAGAAGAAGCCCATCTGATGGAGCCGAGTTTTTGCACGAGCTTCATAGGGATTATACCGAAAGGTCACATCGGCACAAGAAGAGGTCACCAAGTTGATTGTTCAAACTATTTGTTTGATTCTAAAATTTGGTTTTCTTTCATGAGCATTTTCTTAATGTTTTATGTAGTCATTTGAAACTTTAATGTATAAATATGAATGATGTTAATGCATATGAATGTGAAATTTCATGAACTCCAACACGCTATGAATCATTGTTGGTTATTTGACATTCTAATTGTTAATGTAAACAATGACATTGTGGTGGCTAATGCATTGTTTCTTATGGAACAGAGCTGCACTTATCATGAAAGCTTCTCATTTTATCAGTAGTTGAGACTAGCACTGCATTGAGGGAATTGTTCTCATTTTACTAGTGAAAACGACCAGAAAAACATGAACATTTACATTCATAGCACATAATACTCGTGTATTTATACATTTATATTACATTCATAGTACATAAATATTTATCATTATATCAAAAATATCACTACAAATATTTAAAAGTGAAATACACTTTCACATTGCACAAGTCTATAGCACAAAGGGTTATAATTATAATTATGAAAATTTAGGTATTAGATACTTAAATACAGAAGAACTGTGTGATATTAGGGGTGTAAACAAGCCGAACACGAGCAAGCCCAAGCTCAGTTTGTGTTTATTTAGATACTTAAATACAGAAGAACTGTGTGATATTAAGGGTGTAACCAAGCCGAACACGAGCAAGCTCAGGCTCAGTTCGTGTTTGACTCATTAAAAAATATCATTATTCATGTTCGGCTTGTTTATATTTTGAACACAAAAAGTGTGTTCGTGATTGTCTCGTTTGCTTAGTAAGTCGAACATGAGCTGCTCGAATCATTTTGATAACCCTAATCACGCAGTCATGGGATGTTAAGTGTTAGGATAATATTTTAACCTTATTATTTATATTCAAATATCGTTCAAATACAATTTACTATATTTTTATTCTATTTTTTAATTAATAATTTTAATTGATTATAAATCTTTATAGCTTTGTAGTCAATTAATTTTTTTTTTAAATTCTACTCATCAATATATAGATATATATATATATATAATGAATTAATTAATAAGTTGTAGTTCGAGCTGAACATGAACGAACAAATCTTATTTCATGTTCAGCTCATTTATATATCGAGCACAGAAAACGCGTTCATGTCCGGCTCGTTAACTTAGCGAACGAATCAAACACAAGCTTCTTAACAAACCAAACACGAGCTATTCGTGAACAACGAGCCATTTTAACAGCCTTAGATACATATATAAATTTCTCATGAACATCATATTTAATGGTTATAACTACCGTAGTAGAGTCCATCAAAACTATAGTCAGAGGTTATAACCATCAAAGTTAGCTATAACAATTTATTTTACACAATAAAAAAAAAATTAACCAAATATTAATTTTCTTAAAAAAAAAACTATTTTTAACAAATAAATTAAATTAATTTAAAAAATATATAATATATTTATATTATATTCGATATAATTGCCGGCCTCTAGCTGTCGGTTGTGGTGCTCTCGCATTAAATTTAGGGGAGCATTGAGCAGCAATCTTCCCTTCACCTAATTGTTCCCTCTATTATATGCATTCTAATGATTATGGACAAAGTGGGCCTAATTTGGGTCCAAAAGAATTTCATCAAAATTTGATTCGACCGAACTTCGTATGAACAATCTATGATTGCATGTATGTAATCATTCGAACATATTTTATTTATTTATTTTTTATTTTATCAAAAATAATAAAATAATGCACTTCATGTTGTATTTTATAAGGTTGGAAAATTCAATATATTGTCATAAATCATGACATAATTATACACTTTTAGATTATAAGAGATTTTTAAATAAAATAAAAAATTACACAATAAAATCATAAAGGATCATATGGTGAATCGAAAAACAAGATAAAATTTGAATGAATTTTGAAGAAATGTTTTTTTTTTCTTTTTTTTCAAGGTATATAAATAACTAAACAAAATAAGAATTACATTTATGTGAGTGATAAGTTTTTATGGAGGAATGCATTAATTATTATTAAAAAAAAATTATCATTTTCCTTATGATAAATATGATATCAAACTATTTATTTAAGTAGATTACAAAATTATGTGTGTGTGTGAATCTCGAGAAAATCTAACGGTCCAGATTAAAAAATTCATGACGATGATCCTCTGATGAATTACAAAGAATCATGAATCTTATCAACTGAAGGCCGTCAGCCAATTGATAGCCAACCGACGGAAGGATCGACAATCGGCTAGAGGCTATTCTAATGACCCAAACCTAGGCCAACAAGAGACAGACATTCATGCCAACAACCGAACAAAGGTCTAAACCTCCAACAATCTCACAAGTACCAACGTGAAGCTCTTTCAATAAATGCCCTGAAGATCTCTAAAAGATCTCCACGGAACAATGATCAGACAAGCAAATTGGTCGCTTTAATGTTGACCGATTACCACACTCAAGAACCGACCAACTTCCCCAAACAAAGGTCAGTCGGTACCCCGACAAAAGGCCGACCGAAATCAACTTAGTTGACCGACCCGAGGACCTGCCTGCCAAAAGATTCAGGCACACTAAAAAGTGCCAAAATCGGTTATGAATACTAAAAGATGCAAAAAGTACCATAACAATTTGTGACGCCCTTATTAAAGCTGAGTTAAACATGTAATTTTATATTTTATCTCTCTATCTCCTATAAATAAGAGAACCATAACATATATTAAGGGTTTTTAGCTCCTCTTCTTTAGAATCATCTTCTAAATGGAAAACTCACTCCCCTTATCTCTTGTAACCGTCACTTTCAATATAAAAAATGAGTCACAGAGTCCGGGAATACCTTATTCACCCCTACGGGACAAGTCTATGTTTATTCTCTTCTTCTCTCTCCCTCTTTGTCTGTCTCTACCTCTACCTCACGGTTCCTACAACTCCAATTCTTGAGCACTCATCACAGGAGAAATTTAAATTAAACATCCTAAAAGATGCGATGAGCGTGGAACATGCTACCGACAAGAAGAGAAGTAACACCAATGAAAAGAAATACAACTCAGAGACGCTCCTAACAGGGAGCACACCAAGGAATTCATGCATCAACATATTTGGAGCCGAAAAATCTATTTAAGTGTTTTCTTAAAGGATTGGAAAAGAGGCGAGAGCCACAAAATGAACGACCAACTCCCAACGGTCGGAAAACAATCTCGAAGAAGGCCAACCGACTATATCGGACAATATTCAATCGATTTAGTGAGGCTGTCACCATGCTTAGTGAAAAGAGGGGGTATCATTTCAAAAGTTATCATTTATGTTTTGCTACATAAATCTTTGTTTTTTTTTAATGTTTGCTAAGATCTGAATAACACTCAAGAAACTCAAATCCAAGTAGCAATGCCGACATCAACCTCAAAGAGGTCTGGTAGGCAAAATAGCCCACACGCTTCTACATCATAAATCTTGATCTCCAAATCAGGATAGGATAAAGCCTTGGAGATTGTTCTCTACTCAGCAACGACATGCTCGGTTAAGGGTGCGACGCAAATCACCCCAGCAGCTAGTGTCAAAAGTTAGTTGATCGAGGCGACAATCCAGCCAAATAACTGAGAACTTGAAAAGTGCAAGATGCGAGCTAGGCACCAATATCACAAAATAAATTGAAAATAACACCATAGACATCCGATTAGAAGAAAGTATTAAAGAAGACCAGTGTCCTAATACAAAATCTGACCCTCAACGCCAAGTATCAAAAAGTCTGCCTGAAAGCTCAATGTGGACAAAACCCTGGAGGTCATCTCTATCCATTAGCAACAAGCTCTGCGAACAGTACGACACAAATTAACCCAACAACAATTCTCATCAGTTACCCGACCGAGGGACCAATCCACAAAGCCCGGGAATAATATATATAATGGATTGCAAAACCCTAGAATGTCTCAATTTGCCCCTACGGGCACTCTCTCCTCCTCTCCCCCTCCTCTCTCTCTCTCTCTCTCTCTCTCTCTCTCTTCGATCATTGGACATGCCTCCCATGACAAATATGAATTCAACATAAATATTTAACTTAAAATAATAATTAATATTACCCTATTATCTGACGTTTATCCAAATCATTAGAAGTGTATATATATATATATATATATATATATA
>NW_018164630.1:266764-274526 GCF_001263595.1 Phalaenopsis equestris | reverse complement strand
AAAAAACCAAAAAAAAAAAAACCTTCCCAAAAAAAAAAAAAAAAAAAAAAAAAAAAAAAAAAAAAAAAACTTAAATGATTAAATTATATGAACATAAATCAAGCCACGCCTTTTGAGAATGGTTTAATAATTCACCTTTTAAAGCCACCTCAAATCTGGTAGCAATAGTTCTCATTAATTAGAAGCTAATTATAATTTTTTTTCTGAAGCCGCAGCATAATGTAATTTATTAAAAAGAATAATACTAATACACAATTAACAATACTATTCCTTATGTGAATACAGAATTAGGGTCTGTTTGGAGCAGTTACAACTTATTGAATAGTTTGTTGATAAGTTAGGTCCGCTAGCTATTACAAATTCTTATTTTTTTTGAAAAAGTCATACCGCAGCCAGAAAACTGACACCGCACCTAGACAGGTGCGGTGTGAAAACATTGTTTTCAGTATTTTGAAAACGCATAAGCTGCCAAAATACAGTTTACCCAAACAGATCAGTTACATTTTTAAAATATCACTACACCAAATACGCTTCGGTGGCTGCAGCTGCAATCCTATAATGTTTCAGCAATATGTCTCACTAAATTTAACTGTTTTCAGGACATTTGTTTTGCTGATTATGCGTCAGCTAAATCTTCGGCGTTCTAAAGCTTGGTGGACGCCACTTGCCGCTCAAAGTTAATGCCGACAGTGACTTTATGTAAATAGTTTGCTCTGAACCATATTTCAATTTTCAGGGTTATTTCGAGTGTGTTCTGGGTTTTAGGTGGGCCGGATATAGCATAGCGGTAGGGCTGTAAACGAGTCGAGTTTGAGCGAGTTCAGGCTTGGCTCGTGTTCGGCTCGTTCGAAATAACTCGTGTTCGAAATCGGCTCGTGAACAGTGTATTCGTGTTCGGCTCGATTTAAATATTTGTGTTTGTGTTCGGTTCGAAATTGGCTCGTTAAACTAAAATTGAGAAAAATAGATCTAAAGTGTGGGATTCAAACCTGGATCAAATATATACAAAAGAACACACTAATCACATTGCCACATGAGGTGTTATGATTTATGCTTAGACGTAAATATATATAATATATTATTATATAAATAATATATGTAATATATTGTTATATAAAAAGTTATATTTTTTTTTTCGAGTCATTTCGAGCCGAACACGAGCGAACAAACTGTTGGTCGTGTTTTGGCGCGCTGGTTTGGCAGCCGCGCGAGCCATGGTTGGGGGGGGGGGGGCGGGCTTCGTTCGTTAAGCCTAACGAGCCGAACACGAGCTGTTTAACAAGCCGAACACAAGTTGTTCATGAATAACGAGCCAAATTGACAGCCCTACATAGAAGACGGTATATTACTCATAGTCCACACATAAAATTGTCCGGAAAAAAAAATTAACTAATCTCTCCCATGCCTTTATTTGAGCGCGCGCACATAAAATTGTCCGGAAAGAAAAAATTAACTCATCTCTACCATGCCTTTATTTGCGCTATATATATATATATATTATTTTTTATTTTTATTTTTTGTCAGGGTCACTGTAAGTCCCCTCTAACTTGATCCCACCCGTGGAACGTGGGGGTTGAATTATAAGCACATCACGCAGGGTTCTTATCATTGGCCTTGAGCGCATGAGAAATCCATATTTGGGTTTGTGTCTCGCCAAATATCGATTTGATTTTAAATGTATATATATATATATATACATAGTTTTGCTTGCAGAGCTTTCAAACCTAAAGAGAAACCAGGTTTAGCCAGCAATGGGCAGTCATGCGGTAGGGAACGGAGACATCCCTCTCCTACAAGACTTTAAGCTCACCATCCTTAGCTCCTCCATCCTCCACCCCTCCGGTCCGATGGAGAGCCGCTCCACACTGTTCCTCTCCAACATCGACCAAATCCTCAACTTCAACGTCGAAACCATCCACTTCTTCGCCGCAAATCCCGACTTTCCGCCGGAGACTGTAGCGGAGAAGCTCAGGTCTGCGGTCAAGCGAGTGCTCGTGCCTTATGATTTTTTGGCCGGCAGGCTGATCAGGTTGGAGGGGAAGGAAGGGAGGTTGGAGATTGATTGTAATTCTGCTGGTGTGGAGTTCTTGGTGGCTGAAAGTGAGCTGAGGTTGGACCAAATTGGAGAATTGGAGTATCCAAATCCGGCTTTCCGGCAGCTCGCGGCTGCCGGAGCGGTGCGAGAGGGGCTGAAGATGGAGGACCGGTTTCTGTGCTCATTTCAGGTGCGTTAAAAATATGATTTTGATATTGTGGTAATTTTTTTTAAATTAAGTATTTTATAAAAAAAGTGTCAAAAATTAATTATTTTATAAAAAATATATATTCGGGCTAAAGGTGTAAACGAGCCGAACACGAGCTAAAGCGACACGAGCTGTCGAGCTAAAGCGACACGAGCTGTCGCTTTTTTATATTTCGAGCTCAAAAAGTGTGTTCGTGTACGGCTCATTTGCTTAACGAGCTCTATATGAACAAAGTATATGAACAAATACTTGTTTTGACAAGGGTTGGGACAAGATTGAAAAACTCATTTATATTTCGAGCTAAAAAATTGTGTTCGTGTACGGCTCGTTTGCTTAACGAGCCCTATATGAACAAATACTTGTTTTGACAAGGGTTGGGACAAGATTGAAAAACTATTATTTATATTTAAACATCATTTGAATCTAATTTAATAGTTTTTATTCTATTTTTCTTAATTAATTTTTCTAATTGATTATATGTAATCAATTAATTTTTTAAAAATAATACTCATAAAATTTATATATATAAATATATATAATTGATTAGCATTTCGAGTTAAAATGAGTCGAATATGAACAAACAAATCTTTGTTCGTGTTCGGCTCGTTAACTTAACGAACAAATCAAACACGAGTTTCTTAACAAGCTTAACACGAGTTGTTCGTGAACAAGGAGTCATTTTGACCGCCCTAATTGGGTCATGCTAAAAAGCTCAAATTTATCGTATAATTTTTATCAAGGATAAATTTTTTTTAAATTTTTGTTTTCATTTATATTTAAAAATAGCTGACATTCTTCAAATGCGGCGGCTTCGCTCTCGGCATTTCCAACAACCACGTCACCTTCGACGGCATAAGCTTCAAAAACTTCCTCCAAAACCTCGCATTCCTCGCCGCCGGCGACCACCACCGCCTCCCGCTTCCCATCCCACCTTTCACCAATCGCCACCTCCTCTCCACCCGCTCCCCTCCACGTGTCACCTTCTCCCACCCCGAACTCATCGAAACACCTTTCTTCTCCACCATCCTCGAAGCCGAACCCTCTCCCTCCAACCTCCGCTTCAAACTCCTCCGCCTTTCCGCCGCCGATATCTCCTCCCTGAAGCTCCTCGTACAACCCCGCGCCACCCGCGCCACAAGCTTCAACGTCGTCGTCGCCCATCTCTGGCGCTGCAAGATGCGATCTTTATTACCGGAAAGTTCGCCGGAGGACCTCAAGAGGGCTTCCATGGTGCTTTACGCCGTCGACATAAGAAAAAAAGTTTCGCCGCCGCTTCCGCCGGGGTATGCCGGAAATGCGGTTTTGACTGCGTACGGAGCGGCGGCGCGGGAAGAAGTGGCGGGCGGGGAGTTTGGGAAGTTGGTGGAGGCGGTGGCGAAGGGTGCGGAGAGAATGGATGATGAGTACGCGAGGTCTGTTATTGATTGGGGTGCGGTGTACCGCGGGCTTCCGAAAGGGGACATGTTTGTGTCGTCTTGGTGGAGATTGGGTTTTGCTGACGTGGACTTTCCGTGGGGGAAGGCGCTGTACACGTGTCCCGTGGCAGACCCCAAGAGAGATGTGGCACTGCTGCTTCCGAGCATTGGTGGGGCGGAGGACGGGGTGAATGTTTTGGTCGCGTTGCAGGGTGAAGAGATGGACAGGTTTGAAGAGTACTTTTATAAGCTGTTGCCCAAAGATGAGTGATGATACATATATCATACATACATACATATATATATATCAATATATATATATATATATATTATTAAGTACGTGTGAAGTGATAGTGGTATATATTGTTGTATTGAGTAAACGTTGGAGGGGGGTAAATGTGAAAGAGTGGTTTTTAAGGGGTACATATGGAAATATATGAATATGGTATATATGCAAATATGTGTGGAAGGATGAAAGTGTATATAAATATTTGTACGTGTATTTGTGGGATAAAATGTAAGTTAAAATGTGTCTTGCTTGAGTTATGGTTTTAGAGTTTTAGCCTTGCACCTTAACAATAATTTTATATTATTTTTCTTTTAATTTCATCATTTACTTATCATGTTAATTATTACTTTCCTTGAGTGTGCTAAGCTAATGATAATCATGTAGAAGTTCCCAAAAAAATGAAGCTTGTAAGGGGTTGGTTTTCATTTGGCATTTCTTATTGTTTGCATGCTTGAGCAGTTGGACGGGTTAGTTTAATATCAAATTTCATGTCTGAGTATTCTTTTTATTTATTTAAAATCTTAAATAGTTTATAATATTTTTTTAGTTTCCTTTTTATTTATTTAAAATTTTAAATAATTAAAAGAGTTGATCACATAAAAGTCTACTAGTTTCACCAATTCTACTTTGATTTCATAATATTGTGCTTGAAATTATGAGGATATTAGTATATTACTTCACATGTTTCTTGCTTCTTGATTTAAAATGTGATTTACTCCCATTTCTTAATAGATTGATACATTTTATTAATAGATTTGAGTTTGACTTCTTAGGCTTTATTTAAATTTTGAGATGATATATAATGTTTGTAGCCTTATTAAAGTCGGGAGCAGTTATACATGCAACATTATTTTACTCTCCATTTATGTTTTGTATTTGTTGTTACTTTTAATTTTTAATTTATTCATTATTATTATTCTTATTTAGTTTAGAATATTCTTATTTATAGATGTCATTATTATTGTGTACTCTATTTGCTTTAGTCTAGTATTGTTTTTTTTCATCTATTTATTATTTATTAGTGTTTCATATTTGCCATTGCTACTTCTATTTGGCTTATGTATTGATGTTTTTGTTTTTTAGTTTAGTTTTCATTGTTATACTTGTGTATTCCATTAGCATAAGCATGGAGTTATTTAATTTAGTTTATTTATTTTTTTTATTTTTTATTAATGTTTTTATTTATTGTTGTCACTTGTATTTAATATTTTATTCACTGTTATTGTCGATGTTTTATTTAGTTGTTTTTGTTATTGTATTGCACTCTATTTATTGGAGCATAGAGTAATTTCATTTAGATTTTTTCTTACATTTATTTATTATTTAGTTTTTGTTAGAGACTTAGGGTTTTTTTAGGACCGTTGTTGTTGTATGAAGAAGCAACAGTGAATTTACTGCAGAAAAGCTATTATTCAAGTAGTTACAGTGGATATTACAATTTTTTTTTCTCTTAAATTAGACTGCAACATTTTGACATTCATCACACTTAGCCGATGTTGTAAAACATAGCTTTCTCAGTACCAGTTTCTTTAGAAATAAGGCAAATTACAATTTTGTCAAACACTTAAGCAATGTAGTGCAAACTACAACTCACATTCACCACCGTCCCAAATGAGCCCTTAACTTGTTGTTTAGCACTACGCTATTGTTCTAACGGATTGGTGTGCTAGCTAAAATGATTATTTTTTCAAACTTTTTGACTAGGCAATAATCATGATTAAGTTAAAATAATATAAATATGATAGAACTCGTTTCTTACTAGTTATTGTGTCAAAATAAAGTAATTTAACTATTATGAAAAATCTAATCATAAGGGAAGCTTAAATTTAAATTAGCCTCCACACTTTCAACTAAATTTAAATTTCATCTATTTGGAGCAATGGGTAATTGTTTATGAAAAAAATTCTTTAATAAATTCAAATGACTTTCAATGAGTTGTTCCTTGTTTTTATTTAAGAAGATTCTCTTCTAAAATTAAATGAGATTGCATATAACAAAAAATGATTGGAGAGATCATTAAATTAAAATGAATTTTAAAGGAATTATGATGTTAATCATAATTTTATAGTTTTTTTATTAATTTTGTATAGTATAATTTGAGTTATAAATTAATATTGTAATTATAAAAATTTTATAACAACGGTTATTTGTATATATTCTTTGACAAAATTTATAAACTTTTTAAGGAAATTTGAGCTTAATTGACTTAGAATGCGCAAGCCCATTTCAATTTATATGAATCGAACCCAAACATTAAGATAATGAACACTTTATAACACATTATTTTTTAAGGTATAAAACAAGGACATACTCTGAGCTTACTCAAGTTTGGCTCATTTTCACCTCAAATGGCAATCCACTATCATTCATTATCCACTTGTATGGCTTTTTCAACGTGCTTAACCTAGTTCCATCGTAATGATCACATATCTCTGCTATTAGAATGCAAAGCTGTCCCAATTCTGCATAGCTAATGTTTTCTCTTCATCTCATGGGCACAAGAAATTTGCCTCATTGATTGAAGTCCCATCTCTACCCTTCTCTCATCATTTAGTTTCAAATCTTGGAGTCATTCTTCCATTAGTTCACTCTTTCTCTTTGAATTAGGATACTCCTAATTGTTCATCCTTTAAATTACGCCATCTCACTTGCCTTCCTCCTCTAACTAGTTCTTTTAAATTGTTGAAATATTTTGAACCAAAGAGGCTTGTCCCCCCTTGATAGTCATCTGACGAACAAATTTTAGCAGAGAATTTGTTTTTTTTTTATCATTTCAAAATTATGAATGAATTCATACAAAACTAAAATCTTAGATTTTATGCACAATATATATTTAACTTTCCTTAAACCTAATTTATATTCATGCTAATTATTAAGGAAAATTGATAATATTGTTAAAGATAGTTCATATAATATCATACATGTTATGAATATTCCCCCACATCAATAAGTACCTATCATAAAGGTAGTCTCATAAACCATTTTCCAATTATTATAAAATTACATTTGAGTACCTTGCTGTGAAGAAAGTAATACATATAAGATTTTTAAAAATATTCATGTATAAATTCATTTCAATGCAATTGAATGGATGAAAAATTCATTGACTCTAATAGTGTGTTTGAGGCAGGTGCAATTGTGTTCAATAAATAGTTGTGAACCTGACTTTATGATAGACTATTGTTAAAAATTAAGTGTAGATGAAAAAATATGTCTGTTTGAATGATCTACTGTGCTGCAATTGTTTTTGAAATTTTTTTTGTAATGCCCTTATATGCATATGTTGATTATAAGTCAACGGTTTCAAAAATAATTCAAATAGAATAACATAAATAGATTTCAACATTAAAAAAAAAATAAAAAAAACGAGAGCTCTATTATTATACTACATCAAGAGTTATACTTCACATATCACAAAATAACACAAAAATAGAAATTATAATAACAATAAACAATGTTAATATCATATTATTTTTAATGTCCAAAAGCTCAAGCCTTCTAGAGAATATTCTATCAAAAACCATTAATCAGTTCGACAATAATTTAATATCTTCTTTTAATAAAATATAACATTCACACTAACTATATTCACTCAATCCAGATGTAAAGCTCTCCTCTTCTCGACAATCATAAACTCATAAGAATATTAAACACTCGACATAACCCCAAAACACAACACACATTCATCATGATTCAGACAACTGAAAAAGAGATGTGTTTCAAGTGTTACAACTACGGTCACATATATAGCCTCCAACTAGGGCTATCAAAACAACTCATTGTTCGCGAACAACTCATGTTTGGCTCGTTAAAAA
>NW_018164630.1:255069-263179 GCF_001263595.1 Phalaenopsis equestris | reverse complement strand
TCTCTAAGATTGACTTAATTTGTGTTGCGGGTATCACCATATACAGATGAGGCCATGAGATCAGTGTAAGACCACCTTTAAGACACATGATCGGCTTTCTGAGTAAATCATTATGCTTTGCGATCTATTAAACACACCCAACACTTTTCATGAGATGGATGGGACGGATATTTCAAGCTCACATCAAAAAGTTTATCGTGATCAGCTTCGATGACATTCTAGTATACAACTGATCAGAGGAAGATCACCTACATCACCTAAAGGCAATATTTGAGATATTGCGAGCTAGAAATTGTAGACCAATATTAAAAAATGCCTCTTATTAACAAGCCATGTATGCTTTATGGATTACATCGTATCTAGTGTGTACATTCATATGGATGCCACAAAGAGAGAGGCCATTATCAGTTGGACCGCACTACAGTCGTTCACCAAGCTGAGACAATTTTTGGGGCCAGTGCCATTCTATTGGAGATTCATTAGGAACTTCAGTACCATCACCTCCCATCTAACCTAAATTTTGAAAGGGAAGGAGTTTGCTTAGATGGTAGAAGCAGCTCGGAGCAACTTTGACACACTGAAGGAAAAGGTGACTCGGTGCCCATGCTAGCATCACCAGACTTCAACCAAATTTTTGAGGTAGAATGTGATGCCTCTAGTGTGGGATTAGGAGAAGTAATAATCCACAGAGGACATCCCATCTCCTTTTTTCAGTGAAATATTTAATGATTCTTGGAGGAAACACTTGAATTATTATAAGGAATTCTACGTCATCGTGAGAGTTCAGAGGCATTAGAGTCATTACCTATTGACGAATGAGTTTATACTATTTACAAATCATAAGGGCCTAAAATTACTCAATAGTTAGAGCAAATTGAAGGGCTGACACGCCGCGTGGGTGAAATTTCTAGCTTCATTCTGGTTCTTTCTTAACCATAAGGCGGGAATCTAGAACTGCATAACAGATGCACTAAGTCGTCAACATCTATTGATCACATCCATACAGGCCCAAGTTGTGGCCTTTGAGGTTGTAAGGGATCTATTTGAAGCAAGTTAGAGCAAATTGAAGGGCTGACACGCCGCGTGGGTGAAATTTCTAGCTTCATTCTGGTTCTTTCTTAACCATAAGGCAGGAATCTAGAACCGCATAACAAATGCACTAAGTCGTCAACATCTATTGATCACATCTATGCAGGCCCAAGTTGTGGCCTTTGAGGTTGTAAGAGATCTATTTGAAGCAGAAGAGGTTTTCAAAAACATATGAAAGGAATTTTAGGAGAAGCCAACAGGGTAATATTGTCAGGCAATTATTCCAGAGTCAAATGTGCATTCCTAATTGTTCACTGAAAGATGTCATTATCCAAAAAAACCCAGTGGAAGATTAATGATTCACTTCAGTAGAGACAAGGCTCTCACTCTCATAAGAGAGCGTTTTTTTCCCAAACTAACGAGATATGTGAAGCGACATGTCAAATAGTACAGGACTTGTCATCTCGAGCCACTCCTAGTACCAGAGGTAGGTGGGTGGCCATCAACATGGATTTTGTGGTAGGACTATTGATAACTCAAAGGAACAAGGACTTTGTGATGGTTATGGTAAATAAATTCTCCAAGATGACCTACTTCATACCCTACCATTGGATAATAGACGCCTCTCATATCATTAATCTATACTTCAGGGAGATTGTAAGGTTGCTCGAAATTCTCATGACCATCACCTTTAATAGAGACATCAAAATCCTGAGCCACTTTTGGAGGACACTCTGAATAAACCTAGTCACCACACCCCAATTCAGTCAAGCAGTTCATCCACAGACAGACAGATAGATGGAGGTAGTAAATAAGAGCCTTAGGAACCTCCTGAGGTGCTTCATGGGATTAAGTATAAAAGTAGTGGGATCTTGTTCTAGCCCAAGCCAAATTTGCCTACAGTTAATTTGTAAGCAAGACTATTGAATGACAAGGAGATTGCTAAGCAAAACCTCAAATATTAGGCACAAGCAAATAAACCTAGGAAGAAAGTAACATTCTAGAAAGGTAACATCACGTGGATTCAATTAAAGAAAGAAAGATTTTTCATAGGAGCATTCGGGAAGCTTTAGCCCAAAGCAGATCAATTTTTAAAAATACTTCAAAAACTGAGCGACAATGCTTACAAGATAGACCTGCTCGGGGTCTACAACGTTTCAACTACATACAACATCACCTACCTTATGTCATACTTTGAGAAGTCGAGATTTTCGACAAATGAAGTCAAAGCTTCCCCAACCCTAAGAGATTGGCATGGGATTCTGAAGCAACAACTCGTTGAACTAGCTGGCAAATAACCAGTCCAAAAGACAGTCAAGGCGAGAGTCTCACAACTTCTGGAGAAGAGAAAAAGGCAGATATGTTGTACAAGAAGGAGTCTCACAATTTCAGAAGAGGCCCAGAAGGAATTCTCCCGATATCTGGAGAGGGGAAGTATGGGCGAAACTACCTCCCCTCCAATTCCTTCCTTATGCGCTCTTCCCTGCATGGAAGTTCTTTAATGGCCATTTTCAGAGATATTTCCACCATATCACACCTTATTTTTCATGGGAGTTTCCTTATCTATTTCTTTTCTTTTCACTTTTAATGACAGTGTATATATTGTTGTTTTCTGAGAATTACAACTTAGTTTTGTTGTTTTCAGATTCCAGATTCATGTGCATAGTTGTTCTCTTTGTTGTAGGGTTGTATCTGAGGAGGTGGTGATGCTCTGACTGTATTATACTTTGAGGTGGTGTAGTATCTTCATTAAACCCCTTCTTCACTCCTCCTATTCCCTTCTACATAGTCGCCGATCACCCCAACGCATCCTCTCAGTGCAACCACTCACTTTCTGCCCTCCTACCCACCCACTAACACCCTGTCCTCCATTCTCTAGCCGTCGGACCTCGCCGTCCAGGCCTCCGACCCCCACCTGCATCCCGCCAGCCACTTCATAAAGCTCTCCTTGCTGTCTGGGTCACCCCCGCCAGCTCCCAGCATCTCTCCTTTCCTTTCCCACCACTTTCCCTGTCGCCTCGCTCCTCCAACCATCAAATCAACCACCACTCTCCTTTCAAATCCTATTTTCTAACCTACCCCGCTGCCTCCACCCCATCCTGGTCCCCGTAGTGCTTAGCAAACACCATCACCGCTGAGCTCCTCCAACCATCAAATCAACCACCACTCTCCTTCAAATCCTATTTTCTAACCTACTCCGCTGCCTCCACCCCATCCTAGTCCCAGTAGTGCTTAGCAAACACCATCACCGCTGGGAATATCCACTCTTCTTTCAAATCCTATTTTCATTTCAAAAAACGAAAGAATGATATCCCGCTGCTTCCGCTTCTAGTCCTCCCTTCCTGCCTTAGCTAGAGCATAGGTATCATTCTTTCGAGTTATGTCGTGTTGTGGCTTCACTAATACATTAATAAAAATTTATTTTTGAATTTCTATTTTTTCTAATATCACATAATCTTCCACGTCACACAAGTAAAATTTAAAAAATAAAATATTTAAACCAAAATATATTTAACCCACAAGACCATAATACTTTAGCTTGATTTTTTGAGCATATATGTTATGAGGGAAAATATATTCGTTTTTCCATGAAATTATATATTTTTATATGCTCCAAAAAAATTAATTAAATTTTAAAAATTTTCCCTTTGAAATGTGCGCTAATACTAACACCGAGGAACAGTGATTCTTTGTTTTTTTAGCGCTGGGGCCTGTGAACAGCAAACACTGAGAATAGCCAATGCGACGAAATACTATCGTTCAGTGGGTATGTCGATGCAACGTGGTGTTAACCAATACAACCTCCTTTGAACTCCCTTCTTCAGTCCACTGCAAACAACTCGCTCAACTTCGCGCTTAATGCTATTCCCGTATTCCGATTACGTTTTACCGCTCCGGGACATTGGAGGAAGCCGAATCAAAAGCCAGACCGAAGCCAAACCCTAGCATAATCTTATTTCATTTCCTTTCTTGCGAAGTTCGTCGGAGCATTCGCTGCTCTGATGGGGCCACCGGAGATGGTGCCGACGGAGGAAACAGTGGAAGCTTTGATAGAAGGTCTTGTCTCTCCCTTTCTTCCTCGCGCTAGCATTTCGCGGGTTCCCCCAACACTCGAACAGCAGGAAAAAGTTGCCAAACAGGTTTGCGCCATTAACAGATTACTTCTATAGGCAGCTTGTTTTTTTAATATTATTTCTAGTTTGTATGAAATCTGTAGCACATGTGCTTATCATTTGTGAAGTGAAATGATAAAATGTGTTCACATTCTCGTTTTTTTTCTGTCGCTTAACGTAACAGCTCATGATTTCATTTGCAAACGATTAGTTGAAATGCTTTTTATTAGAAGTAAAATTAAGGTTCTGTTTGTTCAAACTAAGGAATTACGCTCTTTGCATATGTTGCAATTTTCAACTTTGATTTAATAATCACATGGGGGTTGAATTATTCTTCTGAGATGAAGGACTGATTTGGATGACATTTATGAATTAAGCACTCTGAAACTGCTTTTTTTCTGGAAATAGACATTGTTGATGCGTTTTTGGTTGATACATTTATATACATTTATTTTTTTATTATCTATTTTCTGCATAATATGCTATCTTCCTTGCATATTTTTTATGCTAACAAGTTATGGCTCATCTTATAGCGTGCTTTTGCAGATGTATGCAGTTGTTTTGCTCTATAATTGCTACCATCGGAAGCTATTTCCAAAGCTTGAGTTCCTGGATTTCAGTTCGTTCTGTAAATTAGCTTGCATTTCTAAATCTTCGCTTTTGAATTATATGAATGCTATGTATGAAAGTGATATGAGTTCAGGAGATCTGGATGAACCTCTTTCCATCACAGAGAAGATGATCATGGATGCTTGTAATGTCTGTTTAGCTTTAGATGCATCTAAAAGGGCTCCTGACATGGAGGGATGGCCAATTTCTAAAGTTGCAGTCTTTTTAGTAGATCCATCGAAAGAGCACTGTTTACTGAGTTTGAGGAGCAGCACTAAAGCCACAAATTCATTGATTGAAAAAAATCTTGAGACGCCTCTTGAAAATGTTGTCTGCGTTCTGGACATGAACAACACATTAAGAATCATGACAAATGGAAGTGGGTCTTTACAAGACAAGTTCAATGAGTTGGAAGATACCCTCCAGGCGGTTGCATTTTCTGCTGTAGAAGAACAAACAGGTATTTTATGGTACCATTTTTTTTCTTTTTTCCCTTGTGCTGAAGAACAGTTCTTCCTCATATGGTTTGTTTTTACTTTGTTTTTATTCTTTTCTTACAGGACAACTGATTGCCGTATATAAATGGATCTAAATAGTAGTCTTTTACTATTATAAAGCATGTCTTATTGTAAAAGGATTCAGACAAGAATATGATATTAACTCTTTTGAAATCTTTGCTCATGCTACTCTTCTTGTATTTGCTCTTCTGTTGACATTGTTGCCCACCACAGGCCATTTTTTAGATGGATGTTGGGAATGGACATCATCGATGGTGAGCTTAAGAATGAAGTTTATATGTGCTATCCATCTAGTTTGTTGTTCGGTCAGCAAGGTTTGTTAAAACCAAAGAAGTTTCTTTTGTCTCAATCAGGGTTGATTTAAAAGTTCAATAGTACTGTTAATATTCTGAATATTTCTCTAGTCCTCTTAATTTGATTAACTTGTTCATTGCCTCCTCAGATAACGCCTTTCTTTTTCTTCATTGATAATGACAATCATAATATTGCTACTCTTTACATGTAACTAAGTCACTTAAATCACTTTGTCGGCGTCTAAATCTCCTCAGTCTCTAGTTCTCATCATTTCCTCTAGTCGAAGTAAGTCTTTGACCTTCTCAATCATGTTGCCATTACTTAGTTCAAAATTGCGCATCTATACCTTTGGAACCACACAATCATCTTCACTCTATTGATTGGATGCATCAATAATATCCCTTACAACATCAGCAATTGATAACATGATAATCATATTTAATAGTTACCTATCCTAAAATTGTTTATACGAAACACTTTTGGGCAGTGTATTATCACCCCCATACCATTGTGATTTAGTTCTTCACATTCTTCATTATGTAGGAATTACCATACACTATTCTCTTAATTTTTTTGTCCTATCTTTATCTGTATTTTGCTTCCTATTCACATAGAACAATTTTTACGGAACTACATATCTAGTTTCTTAAAATTCCCTATGGATCAAGAAATTGATAGGGTAGCTTATTCTAGTACTGAATTTAAATATCATGCCCCTTCTGTACGTTTTTTTTTGGCCGGTAGATAGGATTATAGATCTCATTAGGACTTTTCCAAGTTCATTGTGAAAATTGCAATGCAATCGTCATTACCCAAAATGATATCCGTAATGAGCGCATCAAATACATTGAGGTTAAACATCATTTAATTTGCTGTGACTTACTTTTGATTGATTTCTTCAATTGGGCAACTAGTTGATATCTTTATTAAATCTCATCCTCCAAGATGATTTTATGTGTGTTGCATATTTTTGATGTCAGATGTTGAATCCAAAAGTGCCCGGGAACACAACTAAGGTATAAAACATTCCACAAGGAAGAATGAGAGAGTGAGAGAAAGCACAATAGAGAACAATAATAGAGAGTGGAACTTTATTCATGACATTGAGCCCTTATTTATAGGATTAGGTCTCAATTTTAAAAAATTAAATATTAGTCCCCTTATTATTGAATTTTCAGAGAGATTTTTCGGAAATTACATAAGTATTCACATATAATAATACCAGAGGTCTGTTTCAATCGGTAGGAAGTTCGTCGGTCGTCTGCTAAGCCTTGACTTCGTCGACCTTTTGAAATAGTACATGTCAATTGATCAAAGAAAAATATGTTGAGATTTTTATACCTATTTTATACTGTTTTTGATGATATTGCACTCTAAAGAAATGTATTTTTGATGTTTTGTTACAAGAATGATGAATTAAGGTCATTGAAGCAAAAATATGCAAAAAAGAGCGAATTTGGAGCGAAAAAGACCAAAATGTGAAGATTTGAACTAGGGCGCCGACGTCGAGCCCAACGGCGTCGACGATCGACTTTTCTCGAGACTCCAAAATTAATTCACTTACAAGGCTTAAGAAGGTCTGCCAATGGAGAGCTCGGCGGTTATGTCCAACTATGCATTGGATGAGGACGAATTTTGGAGGGGTGCTTAGGCAACTCTTGGGAAAATTCATCCACATCTTTAAATAGAAGACTTTGGCCGAAAATAGAAGAGGGAGGAGGCTCAAATTTGAAGTGTGGAAAATCGTAGAGTGTCTAAATTGTGAGGAATTCTTTGAGAGATTGTAAGTGTGAAGGGAAAATGAGAGATTTCTTCCTCCTTACCGCTTCGAAGATGAATTCTGTGTGTTGTAAAGAAAGGAAGAGATTCAGAGGAACTTCGAGGAGCTTGCTTGGGGAGATATTAGAGATAAATTTAGATAAGTTTATTTATTATTGTAGTTTGTATGACTTTGATTTTATATATGAATTCCGAATTTTGTTGTGTTTTTCCCATGAGATCTGAGTAGTTTTCTCTGTCTTTCTCCTTGTCTTGAGATTTGTGAAATGGTGATTTGAATTGGTCTGAGTAGTTTTCTCTGTCTTTCTCCCATGAGCTGTCTTTCTACCATGAGATATGAATTCCGAATTTTGTTGTGTTTTTCCCATGATAATCTTTTCACTTCAATCTTAATTTGCTTTAAATATGACCAATTGATTTGTTAAAATATGTTGAGTTTTACAACTAAATTGAAGATTACATCCAAGATTCAGGAAGGTCAAAGCTCTTGGAAGTTGGATGCAAGTAATAGGAAAATACAATTATGGGGCGTAGAATTAGAGAATTTAGAGTGACAGACCAAAATCCCCAATTCGGTCCTATCGTTTGGGTGCTGAAGTGTAGATATTAGTTCTCAGGCGAGGGGAACAACGGAGCTCCGAAGTGAGAGCTGGTATCCTCCCAACCTAGCCGCAGATTTAGTAAATCAGTGAACAAGCGTAGGATTAGTCAATGTTCTTTGTCTGGACCAAAGTGTAAAGAATATGTATGCTCCTATGTATGCTCCTA
>NW_018164630.1:249836-254690 GCF_001263595.1 Phalaenopsis equestris | reverse complement strand
TAAGTTTTTGGTGCAGTTGTTGAGGAATTAAATCTTTTAGCAACAGTACTAAATACTTATATTTTTAAGCATATATAAAGTCACTGTCACCAATCGGCTTGGGTGTCGATCACCGCCTTGTGAGAATTCCTCTGACACGTTCTTTCGATTGCTCAAACTAGACGCCTTCTTCGCATATCTCTCTCCCAAACGGACATCAACTGCTACATTCGGTTGGTCATATATTTCTTTCGAGCCGTGATGCTACATTGAGATTCGTGCAAACATATTTTTTCGTAGACATATTTAGTTTCCCGATTCACTTTTTCCTTAAAAGCTGCACATCATAGAAAAATAAGGGATTCTTTTCAATATGTAAGAAATAATTAAATGACATTATTGGGCAGTAATGAACTTCTCTAGATTTTCGTGCCCAATATGCTATAAATAAGAAATAGGACAGAGGAAACTTGCGCTTTTTTCCATCCTTCTCTTTTGAGAGTTTCCTTCTTTGCCTTCCCGTGTCTGCTAATATGTCCGGCGGGGGAGCGTCATCTGCTGACAGGGATGCACTCCCTTATGCGATGAGTGAAATGCAGGCAAATACTCGCAAACCAGACGTGAAGTGGAAACCGACTAGCGAGGTCTCTACTGGAGAGTTGAGTAAGAAAAGGGTTGTACAAAAGCCACGATCAGGGGAGCGCGAGGATCAGAATGGTTCTTCAGTTTTTCTCGCAAGTTCATTACAAGAGAGGGCTTTGGAGGAGACTATGAGGCGTCCTGTCTATTTTCTTCTGTCGGAGGGGGTTACTCCCCCCCCGAGGGGGAGAAATGATGTTTCAGGCCGCAGTGGGAAGCGCAACTCTTCAAGGTCCCGAGGAAGTAGCCGTCGGAGCTGAGATGCGGCTTCAGATGGAAAAGGGAACTTTTCTTCTATGGGTGGAGGATTAGAGGGCGCTACTGAGGATTTTGTTTCTTACACCACCTCTAACTGGAACCGACTTTTAGGTATGTAGCTGGAACCATATCCTTCGTATTTCTTTTGCAGTTGCCAGAGCTCTGACGATCGCTTCCATCTCGTTTGATTCCGGCAATTTCTAACTTTATATTTCATCCCTCCAGGCGGGCCATCTAGTAGAGGGTGTATTGCTGAACTGAATTTTGTACCCAAATGACTTCATATGGTTTTCTAAAAGTAGCTCAAGGTATTTTCTCTTTGATAAGTTTGATATCCCTCAGTAGGTTCAACTTAGGAGGTAGGTTATATTCCTCAAAATTCTTAAATTTTTTTATTTGAAGTTGTCAAGTATTTGGTATCGGTGTCTCAAAGATTTTTTTGGAAATCTAATGTCAGTCCTGCTAATTCTCCTCTTAGTGCCTGCAAAATGGTAGTTTGAGGCGCTGCAACCTCATATTCTATATGAACGTCTGTTACCTCAAACTCATCATCTTTTAGAAGTCTCGATTAATCCAGCTGGAGTCTCTCCCGTGGCTTATCTTGAATCACTAGCATCTCTTCCTTGTCGGCTTGAAGGCGAGGCTCGTCTCTGATGTCTTCATCTTTCCTCATGTCATTGTCTATTTTTTCAACTGCGCCATGAGCATTGAAAGGGATTATTTTTTTGGTTGTGTGATATGATTAAATATGCCCAAATTCGTGACAATGGAAACACTTCCTATCTGAAGACAGATTTGGGGTTGCAGATTGGTTTCACATGTTCTCTACTTTGAAGTTGTCTCCTCATGCATGGTCAGCTTAGATGTTCTAATGGATGTACTCTTGTTGCTTGATCCCTACCTGTCAGATTTGGCAGTCATCTAGTGATGTTGTCTTTCCATTTTTGTAACTAGGGTTTGAGCATCTTGTCTGTAATGAACTGGTAGGTGCTGGCGCTGCATTTCTCGTATTA
The DNA here is from genome assembly GCF_001263595.1 of Phalaenopsis equestris. Lineage (NCBI taxonomy): Eukaryota > Viridiplantae > Streptophyta > Magnoliopsida > Asparagales > Orchidaceae > Phalaenopsis > Phalaenopsis equestris. The sequence continues at coordinate 252,801 of NW_018164630.1, read as the reverse complement.
TCTTAGACTAGATGGTAATTTTGCTATTTCCTTCTCATTGTCAAAGAATCTCTAAGTTCTTCAATCACTGAGACACTTTTTCTTTCCTTGCTGACGGCTAGTTTCACCATTCCGTCAATTATGAAATTCTAACACTCAAAGACAAGTTCAGTGTTTAGTGCCACTAGATGAATTCATTAAATTATGATGAATCCACATATACTTTAAAATTCAGGCTTCTCCAATATTTCAGTCAAATCTTTGGGTTAGTGGTTCTTCATCTTTGGAATTGAATGGAGTTTGGGTGACTCTTATGGATGGTCTATTTTTTTCAATTTCGTAGGGCCGTTGTAGCACTCGACGGAGTTGTCGCTGTATCTCTTCAATGGTAAACTCCTGATCAACATCCCACACTCATCTCCTCAGTGACATGATTAGGGTTTGAGTTTGAGAAGTGAAAGAGAGTTCACGTTTTGGATTTAGAATGGGAAAGAAAGGTTTTTGGGTGGAGATAGGGCTGGGTATAGGTGGATGCTAGAAATCCTTGGATAGGACTATGGTTGGCCAAATTATACTGAAGTTAACCAAACAACAATAGAAAAAAAGAATTTTATTATAGAACTCAAATAGGAAACTACTACCAACATATGAGAATCTGAAGTGTAACAACTTACAACACAACCTCAAGCTAGTCGGTAGATCTAGGGGTGGTGGTGGCGGTCGGTGTGGTTTAGAGGGTGGCACGATGGTGAAAAAACAGTTAGATGTTTCCCCCAGTGTCAGACAACAAACAAACTGCAGGGAGTGATGTGGGAGGGTTGTTCGGGGTGATGGGAACAAGGATGGAGGGCTGATATGGTGGCGACAACAAAGAGGAAAGGTTGGACAACAACGACAATGAAGGTGGAGGGCTCGACAGAGAAAATCTGCAAGAAAACAACAAATGGCCTGCTGTCGGGGCGGCCTGCAACGAAGAGGAATGCTTGGCGGTGAAATGGGAGGGATGCAGAGGAGTTGGGAAAGGATGGTCACCACTTCGGGAGCAAGATACAACCGAAGAACCAATCACCCTTCGATAAGGGGAACTAAGGACCCTGACAACTATCCTGAACAAAAACACGATAAAAACTACCCTAGACACGCGCCGCGCGCGCGCGCACACACACACACATATATATATATGTGTGAAAACTCAAAAGCTAATATATTAAAAGGAAATAATGATACATATAGATTGTGGCCACCCTTCCCCCATGATAACCACCACATACAAATGGTTTTGAAAAAAAAAAGAAAATATAGAAAATTACAAGAGACCTAAAGAAAAAAAATAAAAAAAATATCAAAAAACATAGTATCAGGTAGCTAGAGAGCGGCTCAATTTTGTTTTGCCTCTACCTCTAGTTCTAGGAAAGGAGCCAGCTAATAAGTTGGTAAGATGAGTGTCATTGCCAATAGTGACCAAAGTATCATCCAATAAATTTCCAAGCTCGAGTCGGCCTCCGGTCTTCTTTTTCCTCCTGGAATAGACCTGTCGAGGATGTTGAACATTAGAAATAACTGTTTGTTGTTTTGGCTGATCTTTGATTGAATCAAAGAAGCACTGATTCCTCATCCGAAGATCGGCTCGCCTGATCAGTGGATTGGTCTAAAGTGTACCAAACATATGTAGGATGTTGAACATTAGAAATAACTGTTTGTTGTTTTGGCTGATCTTTGATTGAATCAAAGAAGCACTGTTGTGTGTCTTGACATGTGAGTCTTCTTCAATAACAGTGAGTGGAATGAGCATTTTTGGATCTGTACCTGTAGTTCGATGTTCTTCATCAGGAACTGCGATGTTGGGTAGAGGATCGTTTTGCACCTTCTCAACAAGGATGGCAGGTGGCTGATCTTTAGCAATATCTAAAATCTGTCCTGTGATAGCGATAGCCAAAACAGACCCAGAGTAGTGCGATTAAATCCATCCTTATTCACTTGATCTTTAGATTTCAAATTTGGATGAAACTTATGACATTTATTAAGTGTATGCCCAAACATCTTACAATGAGAACAGTAAGGCGGTCTATGCTCCATGACGATTTGTTGCTAATATCCATTATGAGTTGTGCCCGACCAGACTTCAGTAACATCAGGTAAAGTAAGGTCTGGTTAGGTTGAAAGTCGGTAGATCTAGCTTCATATGGCCCCCAAGTATGACCCCGATTGAGTAAAGAACTTGATGATGAAAAAAGTGCAGCTTGAGACCTGGTAGACTGAACCATACAGGTACAATAGGAGGTTCATGATTGAGGTCAAAATCAGAAAACCACTTTAGTAGCTTCATTGATTTACCAGCAATGCTGAGATATTTTTTGGACAAATTCCGAGTGTAGTCTTCAGCTACGGTTAATTAAATTAATATATGTCTCTCATCCATGAGTCTCACTTTCCACTTTACTGCTAATTTGAGATCATCGAAATTTTTCCTGATAACTTCCATAGGTGGGTGCCCCCACTGTCCAATAAGAGCAAACTTAAATTTGTTAGTCAGGGTTGAAATTTCTAACTCTAAGAAAAAGAGTGTTATTTTTCCAGTTTTTCTACTTGCATTCTTAATAAATGGGCAGTCACCTGTATCATCATGATATTCCTTATAACTTGAGGGGAAGACAACTGTCGTCTCCACCTGAGGATTACCCACCACGTGGGCAAATGAGACATTGTCAGGTTCAACCGAACAAGAAGGAAGCTCCATCACAGCAATTAGAAGCCCTGTCAAGTCGGTCAGAGGGCAGGAATGACGAGACGAATGTCAGTAACCGAAGAGACCAAACACTCGGTGCTGTCGAGCTGAGTCGAGAAGGAAGACGGGCACCCAACCCCTCCCCGTCTTCTGTGAGAGGAGGAAGATGAACCCGCGACCCTTTCCTGTCTTCTGTGAGATGTGAATCCGCAAAATCGAACAGGGACGACGCTGCTGATGCGAACTTTGTCGGCTTCGACT
>NW_018164630.1:244393-249826 GCF_001263595.1 Phalaenopsis equestris | reverse complement strand
GTCGAAGCAACGCGAGCCGACGACGGAGAGGACGGAGAGACGGCGTCGATAAGGGTTGCCAGGGTTCGACATGGGTCGAAACCCTGGCAGAGCCGAGCGTGGGAGACGACATCATATATATATATATATATATATATATAGTACTAGATAACAAATGGGAGCCTCACTCCTTTTGGGCGGCAGCCCTAGCCCACAAGGAGGGCCGGCTGACCCCTCCTTTCTCCCCTGCCGAACCGGTTCAACCACCCAGATGGTCTAGTGTCCAGTTCAGAGTGGAATATCAGTGCCCCGCAAAATCGTGGGAGACGCCCCTCATCATTCTCACCCTAGTTGATATTTTTTAAGCCATGTTAAGTTTGTAAGGTAGCATTATGATATGTACCTAACCAAATATAGGCAAATATCTTCATTATTTATCATTATGGTATCTGTCCTTAGTTGTATTATCCTTCCCTGGCTTCTGTTTCTACCTAGGTCTTCGTAAACTTGTTCAAAGGACACAATCTAAAGCCCAAATTCTCTCGTAAGCTCTCTTCTCATAATATTGACGTGTTTTTTCATGGATAAAGCTTGGCTGGGGAAGATAGCTTTAGTATACTGTTTTAGTAGTGCTTTATTGTTTTATTTCTTTTTTACATTCGTTTTGGTGGAGCTGGAGATTATGTACTGGCATAACCCATAGGGTTCAACTGTCAACCGTTGAAATCAAATTTTGATTATTTTTTAAATCAATGTATTCACAATTTATTTTTTGGCCATTTGATTGCAAGTGTTTCATGACTGCTATTTCTGCAGTCTCATTTTGATTTTTGATTTTTCTTAACCACATGGTAGATATGACAATGTTGATTATGTCATGCTTTTCTTTATATTTTTATTGGACTTGTTGATGACCTCTCTTTATTTTTCCATTAATGAATTTCATTTTTATTTGATAGTAATCGATACTATCAAAAGATTTGTTTTTGGAACATGTGAAGTTGGATGACAAATCTTCTCCCCAATATGTATTTTCTATTGCCCCAGCCAAGTTTTCTTGTTTGTTTAGACATATATCTTTGTATTTGTTGAGCCATTTAACTGGTATTAAGTGTTTTATTATATTTTGTTTTTGTGTCACGAGTAACGAGCCTATGTTTATCTAGCAGGCATCAGTCGCTCAAGCTTAAGCATGTTGGGATGTGATTTATCATATTCATTGAATCACATGAAGTCATGCACGCGGTTATATATAATGAGCTATGCAGAGCCCATGCATAACCAAATTCCTATCAAGAGTGTGATTGAAAGGTTTGTTTTCATGAAGGATGTTTTCTACAATTCTTCCCTAAAAGGCTATTCTATACTGATGAAACAATATATAACAACATAAATATAATGAAAATTTTTGTAGTTGATTTCATCAAAACAAAGGTTAGACTCTATGTACTATTATCATTATTGGCTAAATACATCTCCATGTGAAGGGCTTGCCCACAAGCTCTGATCGTTTTTATAATTGCCCAAAACTTCATCTCTTTTGCAACGAAAATGCATTTGCTTTTTTACAGCTTGCAAGGACCCCTTGTCAAGATCAATGGTGGACCTGAAGTTACAAAAGTCATAGAGTACTATGGTTTGTTGCCATACATAGACATTTTATCTGACTGGCTGTCCAGGTTTGTGCTTCTATTGCTTTAATTAAATTTTGTTGTGAATTACAAACTCTTCAAGAGCATAAAATCGTTTTTCCAAACTTTTGTGATTTGATGAATTGTTTCTGCGCAGGAAAACTTCTCATAGTGCTTCACAGCATATCTTAAGTCAGAAAACTGCTGCAGCTAAGAAGGGATCTGAAGGTATTGTTGTCATTGATGTTCATGAAGTCAGTCGTGATTCAGGTTGGAGCCATGGGAATACAAATAATAACTGTAGCAGTAAGGCCAAAATTATTAGCAAGAATGAAAACCACCCTTTAATGGAAGATTTATCTATTAGATCACAAAATGCTGGTAGTTCTTCCACTAAAATGGCAGTTTTATCAACTGTTAAAGAAGAGGGAAATGAGGGTGGTTTTGTGGCGTTTACAGGGCAAATTCGGGACTCCGTGATGAGTAAGAAAAGGAAGGCAAAAAATGTTTTAGGATCATCTGTAACTCCTCATTACAATGCTGGTGATTCATCTACTGAAAACCTGATGACATTGAAAAGAGATCAGGAAAATAGTACGGAAAATGCCATTTCACCAAACACAGTTATTAAAGCGAAATATGGGCTTAACCAAGTTGGAGGAACTATGAACAATATGATAGTTGCAGTAAGGTTTTTTTTCTTCAAATAGTTTTCTTAACTTTTTTCTTAAACAAACACACAAATTCAGTTCCTTCCTACACAGTTTATATACAAAAGAGTTTTACGGGGACACTGTTGAACTGCCCAGCTTTTCTTTGGGATACTTGAGTTGAGCCCTTAAACTTTCTTTTGTAGACCATGGTTATAGCACTTGGCAGCTAAAGGAAATCTTAATTTTTTTGGTTGGATGCTTTTTTTAATCATATAAATTAAATCTAATTTCGTAGTGTTTTTCCTTGGTCCGGTGAGATTAAACAGGATTATTTAATAATGCTTGATGATGATGGTTGATTGATGTTTTTTTCATCAACAAACATTTTTATAATGTAAATTTTGGCTTTGTATATACTTTTTGCAGCGTATATGAGTGCATATATGGGTTATTTGTACTGGAGAATTAGCAGTGCACTGTAATTCTTTTACATGTATTTTTGAAAATTAAGTGTTTGGCATGAAGAACTACAAATACAATGTAAAATATGAATAAATTTGAAGTTTACACCTTAGTTCATTTTGAATGAATTTAGAATTCGGCCAAATTTGAGATTCATATCATTCATTAATATAAAAGGTTGTCAGTCGCTAGCCGCTCGCCACCGCAGCCACCAGCCACCTCAACCAGTCGCCGTTGCTTGATGCCGCCCGTCATCCACCAGTAATTCATTATATATTTTGAAATACATTATTTTCAATCCACTTCAAACCAAACAAGAAAAACATGAAGTCCTACATTCATTTTACAGTGAACCAAACTCAAACTTATTTTAGATACAATACGTTGCATTTGTTCTACATTTATTTTACACTGCATTATTTTTCAGCAAACCAAACAATCCTGTTGTCTTTCAGGTTTACACTGATCAATTTTTTGAGTTTCCACTGAAAATTCTCAGTAGGTGTTGTTTTATCGCTCTTTTACCTAGCATTCTTGCGGGTATTTGTGTTAGTTTGGTTTGTTATAGCTGAAGCTAATATAGTATGTGATACGAAATTTAGATGTAGTCATAACTCTCAAGTCAGATTGGTGTGGTATATAGAGATGCCTATCAGATATGAGTGATTAACAAATCTAGAAAGGAGGCATGATGCTTGTAGTTTTAAAATTTGCACAATTGAAGTATTGTTTTTTTGGTCTTTTGCAGCTTAAGTCTGATAACAATAATCCGGTTGCTTTATCAAAGAAAGTTGACATGATGTCTGTTTTACAAACGCTGAAGAAGAAGAGAAATGAGCTGGTATGCCATTTTCTCTTTTGATTTTGTCGAGTGATTTCTTCCATTATGTGTAGGTAATTATCTTTTATTCTTCTGTTTGATAGTGTCACCAGCAGCGCTTACTAGAGGATAAAATTGCTCATTGTGAGATGAGCATCCAGACGGTATTAAGTGGTACGCTTCTTTTACAAATCATCCATTTAACCAAAGATGAAGTCCCATTAAATTCAACTAAATTAGTTCTTGCACGCTATAAATGATTAAGTTTGTCTTATAAAGAAATTATAAACCTTAACCATCTCTAACAGACTGCGTTTCTTTGGAATGAAATTAGATTATGCCGTGATGTGATATGTTATTTAATTAATTTTTTTGTCAGGAAAAGATTCCTCAGAATACAGAGTTGAGTTTATGTTGAAAACTTGTGAAACACTCTGCTCAAATGATGAGAAAAATGACACAAATTTGTCCAATAATTCTCAATGCCAGCCACAGACAATTAGTAGGAAGAAATTGTGTGATGCAGTTCTTCGTTTGCAAAGTCCTTGTCAGGTAATTATATGTTTATTTTAATTATTTCTTTTATCTTTCTTTGTTTAACTTTAATAACCCATAATGTTGAAAAAACATTTTAAGTTCACAAGTTTAAGGGATGAGTTTTTATTTCAATTCAGCAAACTTTGTAGCCGAGTTGGCATGCTCATTTAATGGTTCTATCCCAATTCTCAAGTTATTTTATGGCTATTTTAATTATGTGTTTTTTCTTTCTTTTTTGAAGGATTGTCAAACTCAAATCCTCCCTCATAAGCTCTATAAAAAGCCTTAAACCTAGAATCCTATAAAAAGACTTAAACCTAGAATCCTCCTTGGCCAACTAGCCAAGGAAAAAAGTGATTTTCATCCATTAATTTTGATGTTGAAGTTCCCAATAACAAGAGAAATTTCAGAATAAGTGAGGTTTGTAGCTTGCTGTTTGTTCTACAATTGAATATTTCGAAGCTGGAGCATGCAGAAGAGAAAAGGAATGGTTAGTAGCTAGTGAAATTACATGGCTTCTCTACACAACAATCTGCAAAAAAACTCTTAACAATATATGCCAAGTGTGAGAAGGAATAATCATGCATATCCATCTCCACCTTTTCTATCTCCATGTATTAAATCTATCTTATCCAGCATTTATGTTTAACCAATGCAAGGTTCCTTTGATTAAGGAGAATTATCATCTTATATTTCTAAGATTTATTAGTTTGTTAGGCTTTAATTTTGATATCATCATGTTTTTTTCCTTGACAAATTCTAGTTTTTACTGCAATTTTTTCACGATCAATGATTTACTTTGAAGATGCTAAAAAGCAGCTCTCGTCACTCAAACCTCCCTATCATATCCATACCGTACCTATCAAAGCGCACGCGCACATACAGACACGCTCTCTCTCTCTGCACACAAGTGTGTGAAGAATAATCACATATATCCACCTCCACCTTTTGCATCTCCATGTATTAAATCTATCTTATCCAACATTTACGTTTAACCAATGCTGGGTTCCTTAGAATAAAAAGAATTACCCTCTTGTATTTCTAAGATTTATTAGTTTGTTAGGCTTTAATTTTGATATTATCTTATTTTTTTTCCTTGACAAATGATGGTTTGAACTGCAATTTTTTTCATAACCAATTAATTACTTTGAGGATGCTAAAAAAGCGGCTATCCTCACTCGAGCTTCCCTATCATATCCATACTATACCCATCGAAGCATGCATACTCCCTCTCTCTCTCCCTTCCCTTTTAGAAGTTACTAACTTTCTTAACATGTCCATTCGCATGTGCAAATGTATGCGTCAGTGTACACTTAAATTCGCTCTAAATTCTTCACTATACCAAACAAGA
>NW_018164630.1:230735-244346 GCF_001263595.1 Phalaenopsis equestris | reverse complement strand
ATCTATGTTAGGGGAATGAGCAACTCGTGGCTCCCTACGTTTTAATATAAATTAAAAGCACAAAAATAGGGAGGGAATAAGGATCCCCGTCTAAAAACAAAATAAAAAACCTAGGGATTCATTTATATACGTTACAACTCCGCACCAAAAAGATTATATATATATATATAAGCAAAAAGTCTGTTCTCACATGGATACATACGTCATTTATAATCCCACATTTAAGCGTCAAAGATTTGTATGATGTGGCCATTAAAAGCAGGCTTGTAGCAAATTGTAATTTAATGAGAAGCCGCCTCTCTTATTTGCTATTGCTCATCATGATTTTCTTTCTTTGATTTCAAGTGTCATTAAGCAAACATCAACGAATAACCGAGTTATTGAACTGTTCTCATTATTCTACAGGAGCTTGATGAGATTTTTTGCAAGAATAACTGGATATTGCCAAAATATTGCGTACTTCCTTCACATGACGGTAAACTCATTTATGCCATTTGTTTTTCTTAAATGCAATCTATAATTGTTGAATCCTAATTTATTTGTAAATCACACCCATGAAATAGAGTATAAATAAAAAGAGATAGAGAGGAGAGACAAAAATAGAGAGAATTAGCAACAATCAGTATGTCTTATTCACAAATTAATTTCTCTATTTATAGAAAAAGGGGTACAATGATGATATTGCATTTTTTCCCTTGCTTTAAAGGGATCCATAGTAGGTATTTTTGGTATTTTACATGCATAAATTTGTCATTCAGTTATTTTTTACTCCAAGGCTTGAAATTAACGAAGATGGGAACCGACGGTCGGACGTTGGACTTAAATTTTCTCTTATTCTATTTCTATCACAAGAACTTAATATCTAACTATTAATTGAATGAACCACTCAAGAACACAATTAAATTGACCAAATAAAAAGTTACCTTTTAGGTTGGTGATCTTGTCTTTTGTACTCTTTGATTTCTCTTCTATTCATCTTATTCAAAAGCTTAAAACTTAAAAAAAAATATATTAAAACATCATAATGAGTTATCTAAAGATAACCCAGGACCAATCCCCTTTCTAAAATAAAATAATCCAATGAAAAAAAAAAAAGCAATGTACGTGCTGATCTTGAATATTTCTATAAAAATTTTTATAATAATTTAATGTATGTGTCCATGACACTTACTTATTAGAATAATTTATATTTTGATAAGCATTAACTTTAATTATACTCTTCAATGTTTAACTATTAACTTAGTTTATTTCATACATTTAACCATCACATTAATTTTCGAAGCATCGTCAAAACATAGCATAACATACCCTTCACCGATATTCTTCTATCGGCACAACGATTCGTGATCTAATTTACACAATTATCTGAGATAAAAATAAGTCTACTTACCCCTGGTCGATATTCTCCCGTCGGCACAGTGGTTATCGATTTAAACATCACAATTGTTTGGGATGGTGGAATAACATCTACATGTGAGTACACTTGTGCCCCCTGTATGTACCATAAGGGAGTGAACTCTTCTTAGCACTCACACAAAAACATTCATACATACACAACTTCATTCTTCACATCATGCATTCTTATGATACATTTTATGAGATAGCCTATGTTTATATACCAATAAAATGCACATTTACTAAAACCCTAAAGGTCAAGTAATCATGCGATATATATGGCCGGTCATATAATAAGTTAACATGTACATCTCTATTAGAATATAAGGGTCATGAAATATTCTGATATCTTTCTAAAATAAATTATTATGCAACTATTAAGACGCAATACTTAACATACATATTTTATAATTAATAATACGAAGAATCATATTTGATTTAATTTTGTTGATATTTAACATAACAGTGAATAAGTGTAAGCAGGAATATATTTAAAAACATAAAATATTACTGTTATTTAAAAGCGTACTCACTCACCTTAACTTTTCAAATACCTCTTCAAAAGCTTATTCCTCCACCTTACCTCCTGACATTAATTAATATAACTCCAATTTAATACTTAAATATAATTTCAATTTTACCAAAGAAATCTAAATTAAACAAACTCTCTCTTACCTCAAAGACTAAGTTTGTTTCCTTGCACACTAGGCTCCTCTCCCTTACTAATCGATTTAATTCTACTTTTATTCTCCTGCCAATACTTTCTAACATTGAATTATAATTAAACACTTAATACATCTAATTATATATACTAATTCAAATTAATTTTGAAGAAAGCAACACATTTATCGATCGATTTTTAGATAAATCGACTTAGACTTGTAATTCGACAGATCAACTTTTGGACCTCCTTACTGTTTCGGGGGGACGACAAGTTGATTGACACTAAAATTTTTTCCAGGTTAGCCTTTATTCTCTTTGGGTTTAGAAGACAACTTAATAATTTACCTATGGATGCTATGAATATACACTCAAGAGGATTGAGCTTTATATTAAATTTTCTTAAAGTTTTGAAGGCCTCTTTTAGATTTTTCATATGTTACTTGGGCGTTTTACTTTTTACTAAGATATCATCCACATACACTTCAACATTTTTTTCCTTTCTGTGTAGTAAAAATTGCATCCATCATGTGTTTATAGGGAGCGTTAACATTTTTTAGTCCAAAAAAATATTACAATATAACAATGCACTCCATCACATGTGATGAATGCATTATTTTTCAGCATCGACTGAATGTATTTTGACTTGATGGTAGTTTAAGAAGGCATTGAAGAAGCCCATCATAGAATGATCGACTGTTGCATCCACCAGCGTGTCTATTCGCGACAAGAGGTAGCTGTTCTTCGGGCAAACAGTGTTCATATTGGTGAAGTCGACACACATTCTTCACCAACCGTTTGATTTCGGCACTATGTCAACATTTGAGACCTACGCTGGGTACTGGACTTCTCGGATGTAGCCGACCTCTAACAACTTTTGAACTTCCTCCAGGATTGGCTCTACTAGGGTGACAACTATTGTGCTCATCTTCTGCTTTATTGGTCGGGCCACTAGGTTGAGGTTTAGGTGGTGGCAGACTATGTCGATCGGTATTCCGAGCATCTCGTCAGCATATGAGACAAACATCTCAGTGGCCCCGGAGGGTGTCGATCAGTGCATCCCTCTGACCTACATCAAAAGCTTCAATTAATAGGAAAAACTTACCAGTGTGGCCTTCGGTCGCTGGGATCTTATGGGTAGTCTTGTTGGTCTCGTACATCCTTCTGACAAATCATCAAGCTCGAGGGGTTCCTGCAGGATCCTTCTGATCGCTCAGAGATTAAAGGTGCAAGCCGCAGATAGTGATCACCTCTCTATCTCTCAAGCACTTTACAGCTACGTGGTAGGTAGAAGTGACAACCTTGTAAGAATTGAACAGGGGACAATCGAAGATAACATTGACCGCTATGAAGTTTGTCATGTTAGTAAATTGTTTGTCTGTCTCTCCAGGTAACTGATAAAGCTATGGTTCCCAACGCCTCCTTTCTTTCGCTAGAAAAATTATAAAATGATCATGCCACAACTATCATTCGCTCGCTCTTGAGGCCCATCTAGTCGAACACCTACTTGAACATGATGTTGACGGAGCGTCCGGTATTGATGGATGTGCTATTGGTCTGGTAGTTACCAATAAGCGTGCTCATGACAATAGCAGTGTTATAGGGATTACTCTTAGGTTAGGCCTTCACTGGTGAAGACTATGAGATAATGTGAGCAACGTTTGTGCGTGAGGGTGGTCATGCTTATCTCTCTCGATCGAAGTCTCTTTAGATTAGCTCGACGGAATGGGCCTCCATCTCCTCCAAAGATGGTGGGAATTATGCTAGCGAAATGAATTTCGTGGGCTCAGACTGGTTCGTTCAATATTTTTTTAGGTGGAACCTTCCCCTAACGCTGGGTCGTTGCTCTTGTTGCCACAAATTCATTTAATTTTCCTGATTTTATTAACTCTTTGACTAAACATTGGAGGTGTTCGCGGTCCCCCGTATCGTGACCGTGGTTACGATGATAGGCACGATACTTCTTGGGGTTTCAAAGATAAACTTTGGTCTTGATTAACGACACTCTCTTAAAATAATATTTATTTTGATGACTTTTATTATATCGAGCATTGAAACTCTCAACTTAATTGGTTTGAGCGTTTCGTGGTTACGTAGTGGGCGCTCGATAGATCGAGTCGAGTGCTGGTCAGGATACAGGGCTTGACTACCTCAGTGATGTGTCTGTTGATTGTCATATTATCTTAGGGAGGTTGAGCATCTTCGTAACAAGGACGAGCAGTAGGTCGTGAATCGTGTCTCGATCTCCATCCTTCATCTTGGGTGGCGGCCTTTTTTTGCGGGTGACCAGAGGAGGATTCTACTCTAGAGGAGGCTGGTTGGAGTTATATCCTCGGCCGATATGTGATTGTTGATTAATTCCAACAAATCAACTAGTGTCTTTGGCCGCATTAGTTCTAGCGCGTATCGGAAGGTCTTTCCTCTAACCCTTAAGCTAGGGTGACATGGGCTGCCACGGGTTCCAGGTTTGACACTTACAACATTTTCTTCTAGAAACGAGTGATGAATGAGCACAAAATCTTGCTCTGTCCCTAATGGAACAGTAGAAGAGCATATGAGTTTTTCTGAGGCTATTGGGTGTTTGCTTTGAAGTCAGTGAATGATGTGATTGCTCTCGGCAATAATCTATTGAACTACCTAATGGTTGACTCACTCAACATGCTAAAGAAGAGATGACATTTCAGCGTGTCCGTAATCATTAGCAGACACATGTTCGACTTAAACCAGGCTATGGGCGACTGAATTTTTTCGCCCCTTGCAGGACTCCAGTGCTGGGATCTTGAATCGCTTTGGGGGTTCAACATCATATATTTGCCTTAAGAACGCATTCTCGGGTTGACGGGGTTCCTTTGTACCCTTGAATTGATTTCAACCCAACGCCATCGAAGTATTGGATGTTGCCTTCTTCTTCCCAAACTGGGAGAAATCTTATTTCGTTGGGCGTCCGACGTCTAGGGGATACTAATCTCTTCCTTAGGTTAGCGTGCCTCATATGGCATTCAATATCTGATCTTTCAACTCCTGGTTCTGCTGGCCACGAGAACTATATATCGTCAGTGTCTCTATTATGGGTTTTTTTTTCTATTACTACTCTTTTTTGTGACATGATCTACGCTCACTGCACCCTTTAAGATGTTGAGTCTTGATTTACCTGTGAATTGCACTTAATAAATAATGTAAATAAGGAGAGAGAAAAAAAAAGAGAGGGAGAATGAACATTAATATGTTCTTTCTTATTCATAAAATGATTTCACTATTTATGGAGCAGAGGGTAGAATGATGATATTGTATTTTTGCCCTTATTTTAAAAGGGTCCGTAATAGAGAATTTTTGGTATTTTACATGTATAGTTTTGTCGTCCAACTACTTGGCTTGACCGATTAGGTTCAGTTGACTTCGGGTCAACAAGATTAGCTCAGTCGCAGTATGTGTCGGCCAGCTGAAATAGCCTAGTTGTCAATCATTGATAACTGACGAGGACCTTCTGGGTTGTCCATGGGATGGTTGGAGATATTGTGGAACTAGATCTTCGGTTGGATCAACTCTATTGGGGGGTAGGCTATAGCATTGGGTCGATTTTCTTGTAGTGGTTGACTTGGATGCTTTTTTGTTCTTATTTCTGCAAATGGTTCATTCGCTAGTCTTCTTGTCTGCCTCGCGGCTCGACTAATTTTGGCTTTGCTAGCTTGGCTCGTATGCCTTTACTCGATCGGTCGAGTGTGTGTAATGATTATCTGGCAATGGGCCAACCGTCGCTATACTTTTTCCTTCCAGACCGTTGGATTTCTTTGACATAAACGCTGACATTTTTTTTAGGTACAATAATCCAGCTCATTACATTTTGTTGTAACGCGGGCCATATTTAGGCTTTTTTTTTTTTTTTCTTAGTAGAAGCATTAAAATAAAATCTACTTATACTAGTTCTGATCGTATTTTGATCCCCAGACTGAATCAAGCTGGAGGCTGCTTTACACAATTATTATCATAAAGCTATCTTAGCCATTTCTCTGAACTATAATAAAACACAGGAAAATTCCAAGCTGCTGTGGCGGTGCGAGGAATGGACTTCGAATGTGACTGCAAAGGTGAGTTGAAGAGCAGCCCTGACGAAGCTCGTGAATCAGCAGCAACCCATATGTTGAGCAAATTAAGGTGCATGGCAGTCCGACCTGATTGATCACTAAAGCTTTTAATGCATTATGTTTTGTGCATATTCATAAATTTACAACTGTCATATATTGAAGTCTTGAAATTTTAGATTTAGAGATTATGTTAAGTTTATAGACTAAATAGCAATTTCATATGCCAACTATATCTCAGTTTTACTCTTTTAGCGCAAATCAAGTGATTAGTCATCGCTGCAACTTGCCGTTAGCTATGTTGTAACAGCGCTATATTGTTTAGGTATTGTTGGTTATGATCAGAATTGAAAAAACTGGTTGACGACAAAATTCCTCGTGTTGAAAGACAATTTTTTGCTGTTGATTTACATAATTTAAAAAAAGAAAAAAAAAAATGAATCTTTTGATTTATACAGAATAATTAAAAAATTCTCTTCATCCTAGCAAAATTGTCGCCACGTTGACTTCTTCGGGCTTCCAAAAAAAACTCTAAGCTGTGACTCTGTTCATCTCTGCATCTTAGAAAACCTTATCATGTCAGCTGTTTCATCTGCTGCTGATGCTTCTGCAACAATATCAGCAGCAGGAGGGTTCAAAGGGCCGTCAGCAACTGCTGCTTCGGCTGAACAATGATGCTGAAATGACAGCATTAGAAATAATTTATTAAGGTTACATTTAGTGCTGCAAGGAGCTCATTAAACTTAAATTACATAAAAATCAATCATAAGAGTTAATATGATGCTCATAAACTAACTACAAGTGATATGAAACACTGAAAAATGCATCAAAGTTCATGAAGTTCAAATTCAAAAAATTTATGTACCTGGCATTATAGAGATTGAATAAGTTTTTATTAAGATTCAAAAAAGATAAAGGAAGTGGTTTTTTATATGAATAAAGATATCACTTTGATGAAAATAAAGAAGAAAGATAAACCTTTTTTGCTAAGATTAATGTGGCAAATATGCTTCCCACTGGTCTTCCTATCCAAGAACTTCTTTCTTCTATTCCCATATGTGTGCTAGAGCACAACATAGAGGCAACTTCTGTTATTCTTCCTTTTTAGCAGCCTTCTCCAATACTCTCCCTTCTCCTGCTTCGCCAGAACGCCCCCTTTCTCGAATATTTTGTCTTCTTTCTCTTTGCCATGAATGTCTGCTTTGGCATGGGATGCACTTGAGAGACCATCAGCGACATCTATACTTCTTAAGGTGCTTATAAGAGACCAATGAAACATTATATCCCTACGAACTTCATCTTGAAAAACACCACTGCGAGATTCCAAACTTCAAAACCTCTGGTCCAGAACTGTTTAAATGGCAGAAACACCTCTGCCCTTCCTTTTCTTCACTAGAAGGTCATCCCCGGACAGCAGACTGGACAGAAAACCCTTGTTGTTATTCTTCTTTAGTGCTGTACCACTTAAGGTGCTTATAAGAGACCAATGAGTCTCAAAAATAGGGGAATATCCTACTTTCTGCATTTCCTGCAGAACTTCTGAAGCCTTCTCCATATTGTTTTCAGCATAATAACTTCTTATTACACAATTATACATGCTGCAAGCTGGAACTAAACCAAATTGCCGCATTAAACTTAAAATTCTTCTAGCATCATCCGTTCTGCTACACTCAGTCAAGCTACATATTAGAGTATTACTGGAAGCCTCACTTGGCACAAGGCCCTTGTGAAGCATTTCCTCATAAAAACCAAGTGCATCGTCAAAAGCTTTGTGGCTACAGAACCCATGGATTACTGAAATGTAGCTGGTTTGACTTGGAAGGCTGCCCTTCTTCAACATTAAATTCAACAGATGAACTGCCTTCTCTAGGTTCCCTTGAACACTAAATTCTTTAATTATAAGGTCATAGTAGACATTTTCAGGGATCAATCCCTGTTCCTCCAGTCGGTCCAAAAGTATTAGTGCTTCAGAAAGCTGGCCAGAAGAAATGAGGCTGATGACTACGGAATTTTGAACACAAGAACCAATCTTTCTGCCATGGTTTACCATTATATTAGTCAGTTCTAGTGCTTTGTTAAGCTCCCCATGCCTGCAAAGATAACAAATTATGGTTCTAAAACTACGATTATTCGGTCTGATTCCATGGCCGATCATATCATAAAAGACTTCAATTGCTTTGGCAACAAATCCAAACTTATAGTATCCATAAATAAGGAAATTACAAGTGTCAGTATCTCCAAGCAAATGTTTCTGTTGCATTTTGTCTAACAAAGCATCAACAAGCAGATAATTTTTTGTCTGAAACAAAGAAAAAATCAGAATGTTTTGAAAAATGAATGACTTCGAGCCATCTTGAACAAATAGTTTTTGGAGATTGAATGTACCATTTAATAGTCTATGAGCACACAATTGGCGAACCAGGCAGCGATAACTAGAAATTGAAAGGCTAGCATGAGTTCTTAACATGATAGCCAGAATCTCAAGTGCCTTCTTCAGATCATTCTGTCTGCAAAACCCATGAACAAAGCCATTCAAAATTTTATCATCAGGAAACACTCTATTTGCTAGCATTTCTTGCAACTGAGAAGCTGCTTCCGTCAGCTTTCCCTTCATGCAAAGTTCATTCAACAATAAGCTATAAACAAAGTTAGTGTGACTTCCCCTTCTGCTCAGAACTTGTTGCTTCAAAAGTAGAGTTTCTTTAATTCTGCCTGAACTCACCAAAAAATGCATTAAGCATTGATATGAATTTTGGCATGCAGCAGTTTCTGTCAGATTTAAAAGGAATGAAGGATCCAAAACTGGAATCTTCTTAAAAACCTCCTCAAGAAACACAGTCCCAATGCTCAAAAGACCTCCAGAAGTGAGCTCTTTTAAAATTGCAGTGACAACTGATGGCAACAAATCACTATATTTCTCAGTCATACTATCGAAAAACATGAGCATTTCTTCTACCATTCCTGACTTGCATAGACAGCTCACAAGCCTATTGATGTCCTCGGAAGATGGTAAGTAGGCCAATCCCTCTAATAATTCCCAACATTTATGAATTTGTCTAACATTCTTCTCTTTTAAGAAACCCAAAATTGCAGCATTGTATGTAGCACTATCAACCAGTAACTCTCTTTTCAGCAACCTATCCAGAACTGACTTTGCACTAGTTGTCATGCCATTCTTGCTTAAATATTGTACAACCAGATTAAGTGTATCGCCGTCGAGCTTATCCCATAATTCTGGATCCTCATCAAGAAAACAGATAGCTTCTTTCAAATGAGAAGAGGATTTACACATGACCTTCAAAAACTGAGAGCAGGTAGGTGGAGAAAGATTATGCCCCCATTGAAGAACCTCATTTTTCACCACAAGTGCTCTATCTAGATTTCCTTGTTGGCATTCCTTGCACAATAAAGAATCAAGATCTGGAATCATTCCATCATCTAGAATCTTATCAAGAATCTTTTCATATTCAGAATTGTCAGTTTCTAAATAAAGCCCGTTGCCAAGGGAATCAAAGTATTCAGCTTTGGGAGTTCTAGCATCATTATCCCTCTTAATCTTCACTCCTAAGCAATCAATGCCAAGAATCTTAAAGGCCTTGGAAAGAGGATTCTCCCCCTGAGCTGAACCAGCACTGTAGCCAGAGTTTTCCATCCCAGTCACTAAGTTCTTTATCTCGATAAACTTTCTATACTTGCAATACCCAGCGAGTAAGATTTTCAAAGTCGATAGATCCGGGGAGATCTCTCTCTCAACCATCTCCTCAAAAATATCTTTTGCGGCATGACACATTCCCTCCTTCAAAACCCCACCAATGATTGCATTGTAAGCATGCAGATTCAATTTTATCCCATGAGAAAAACTTTCAGATAAGTAAACGAAAGCATCTCTCAGCTTTCTTTCTTTGCAGCTTTGAACAATCAGAATTCCAAAGGTACTATCATCTGGATGGAAGCCTAAATCCTTCAACTCTCGAGTAAAAAACCAAGCATAATTATCACCTAATTTTTTGCAGATAGATGAAACTACTTTGTTACCTACAGAAGAAGAAGGTATGTGTGCCCATTCTTTCATAAAGTTCAACGCATCTTCATAGTCCATTTTACAGCAGTATCCTCCAACAACTGCATCAAGTGTGGAAGGGCTTGCTGTAACACCGGCAGATCTTGCTTTTCTGAGGACTTTTACAGCGTCAAGTGTCTTCCCATCCTTGCATAGAGATCTAACAACAAAATTAAGCAACTTGTCTTCAGCACATAACCCAAATCCAGATTCTATCATGTCTATACAGACTCTTGTTGCCAATTCAGAATTGTTCTCTTCAACTAATAGATTCAGCAGAGCTTGATAGCATGAAGATGACAGTTCCAACCCTTGATTCCTTGCCTGATTATACAAATCAACAGCATTTTGCAACAGGAAATTCTCAGCATAACCTAGAATGATATTACTAAATATCTCGCTGGGATTGGAAAGGATGCCACGGGGATTCGAAGATAAAACCAAAGACTCAGCGTCCGCAAACATCTGAGATCGGATAAGCATTGAAATCAGTATTTCATACGTAGTAGGCAGATGATGAAAGTTCTTGCTTTGTCTGGGAGCCCACCTGAACAACACCCATAGAAATTCCACTATAAAAATCGAATCCTTGCCTGGTTCGAAACATTTTAACAGCTCCAGGACATCTCCAGGACTCAACGTGGAAACACGCCAGAAACGACGGGTGATCTCCGGGCATAGGTTTCCATATTGCTTCAGGATTTGGGGTAAAGAAGAATAATCATCCAACCGGGCATCCGCTTTCTTCTTCGAAACGAGGAAGCATCTGGAAATAACAGCTCTCCCAATACCTAAGCCTCTTCCCGATGGAAACTCCGCCTGGCCAGCGGAGAATCGTCGTCTATTCAGGAAAATATAAGGCTTGCACGTTGCGATTCCGGACCCCGAGAAGGTGATTGGCGACACTGACGGACGTAGAATGCGAGAAGAAGTGACCGGGAGCAGCTCCAATGCAGCGCGGAACGATTCAAAATTAAGATCAACAATGGCGACGGGAGTTTTTATAGAAGGAAATAGCTTCTTCTGCATTTCATATACAGCTGCAGGAGAAGCTCTGCTGTAGATGAGTACCAACAGTCTACCTTACTAATGTGCACTGGAAATGTGGGAATCAAGTAAGGAGAAGCAGAAAAATTTAGGGATGGTAAAAATTGGTACTATTTTAATACTATATGTATATATATATATATATAGACTGCTAGAAAGCCGAGTTAAGGCATCCATCTAACCTTTGGTAGATCGAACTTTAGAAAAGACTCCAGTTCCTCGCCATTACTAGTTGTCCCATGGATGCTCCGGAAGCTCCTCATAGGGGGTCCAGAATTTATAATAGAATATAAGCTTATAATCATCCCAAAGGATCCACTCGTCGGGAATGAGTTGTCTATTTGATTACAGTGATTCACCAGCTACCCAATAGTCTATTTGTGTTTGGTTGACATGAGTCCCTCATTATTAGATTGAGGTTGATAGCCAAACTAGATCATCTGATCGGTAAAGCTTTGTCGACCTAGTTAATTATGCCGACCCAAAGTTAATCAAGCTCAGTTGATTGAATCAGCCTCACCGAGCTAAAGTCATACTAGCATAGTCAATCGAGTCAGAAGGTAACCAAACAATATGCTCATATGTTTAAAATATATAGAATATCTCGTACAATCTTCTTGAAAGTAGGGACATAAATTTAATATTACTACATTGTATGCTCTCTCCTATAAACAAAGATATCATTGTATGAGAATAGACTAATAGACAAACTACTTTACTTATGTATTTCACTTTTTAAAATTTAAATCAGTGATATTTTGATGTGATATGACAGTTTGGGTTGTATAAATGTAAAAAAAAAAAAAATTGTTGTTAAATATCTAAATATATATGAATTAGGTGGTATCTATGTAAAGGCCCCTATAAGAATATATATATATATATATATATATGAAAGTTTTAAATAATATAAATATAAAAAAGTTAAATTTCGGCATACGCCCTCTTATTTTTCACTTTTTAAAAATTAAAATATTGATATTTTAATATGATATGAAAGATTTAATAAGATAAATATAAAAAGTAAATTTTAAATGTTAGATATTGTTCATCTGAAGTATGGTTTCCCGAATTTCGAGGAGATCAAATGAACCACATGAAGAGCGCCGCAAATGACTGAGCAATTTAGTAATACTTTAGTCGACCGAATTCTGGGTCGATCGAGTGTTAATTCGACCTAATCAAAGAGCGTCATGCACCAATAAAGTTAACATTCTAACTAACACAAATGATATTTGCAAGTACAACAGTCGTCTAACAATGACTTTTCTTGTATATATTTATCTACTGAAGGTAGGCAGCCCGTCAGATTACGGTAATGTGTCATTTGCTTGATGAAATAATCCTTCCAGAAGACAATACGACTTCACAATAGATTCCTAAAAAAAAAAAAGACGACCAAAGATAGTTCAATCGATCGAATGTCTTTTTGGCAGAACGAAAGTATACCATATGACCAAGTTAAGCAATTATACATACGAAATGGTGCCCATGCTAGTTACAAATGTGGAACAACGCCAGCGGCGGTTGCAATATCAAAATATGTCTAATTCGGTTATAGATATATACAATGTATGAACTCATAAATAATTTTAGCATTCTCATTAAATAAAGAACAATTATATAATTTACTAGACCACTTCCTATGACCTATAAATAAAATGATCATTTCTATTTTAAAGACTATTGGATCTATTCTAAGAGAATCAATGTTTTTTTTGTTTAATTTTTCTCGTCTCTTCTATTTCCTCTTATCCGACTAACACTCTATTCCTTTGGCGCGACCTAAAAGATACTTTGAGATTCAACATATATATTAATAAAATGTTTTTGGGCGGCATGTATGTAAATGAATCTTTATTCATTTAAATTTACGAAAAATTACATAAATAGCACTCAATACTTGTGGATTTACCTTTCTCACATCTAAAGTTTCATTTTTATACAATAATGAGTATTATTCTTTATATAATATTTGTAAATATGAGTATGATATATATATATATATATATATATATATATATTATAGTATGACAATAATTATTTAATAAATATTAATAACTTATTTAATGAAAATTAACAAAATAAAACAAAATTAAAATCATAAACACTTGTCTTCCCCTCTGCTGCTCGGAAAAAATTTGCGTACATAAGACGTACGCAGCGATACATGCGTCCTCCAACGGGCTATTGACAAATCAACACAGTCGGTCCCACCGCATTCATTCAGACGCGACTCGTCGACCCGGCCCGCTCGATTATAACCGAGTTATAACTGAGAGGTACAGGATTTATAACCGAGAGGGCCATTACCGCGGTACCGCTCGGATAACAGGCTTGTAACCTTCCAGTAACCTCAAAACGAATGAA
>NW_018164630.1:228629-229348 GCF_001263595.1 Phalaenopsis equestris | reverse complement strand
GATGCCAATGCTTTATTGCAACTTTTCACAGAGAGACGTGCTGAGGATAGCATGTTTGAGTGGGACTTCGAAATTGATGAGAATGGTAGGCTAAAGAGTTTTTTTTGGTGTGACGGCACTTCCAGGCATGATTACGATTGCTTTGGTGATGTTATCATTTTTGATACGAGCTACAGATTAAATAGATATAACTTATGTTGTGCTCCTTTTGTTGGTGTTAACCACAATTGGCAAAATGTTCTCTTTGGCGTTGGTTTTTTGTCAGATGAGACGACAGAGTCTTTCAAATGGCTTTTCAAAACCTTTCTCTGTATCATGGGCGACAATCATCCAATTACAATATATAATGATCAAGACCAAGCAATGGGAAAAGCAATAGAACAAATCTTGTCAGATACACGACATAGATTATGTCAATGGCACATATATAAGAAGTTGCCCACAAAGGTTCACTGCGGGTTAGCGAATAAAATAGTAGCTAATCTTTTTTATAAGTGCATGAGCAAATGCAAGTCTGAAGAGGAATTTGATAACTCGTGGGAGATGATGATTGAGAGTTGTAATCTACAAGACAACGTTTGGTTAGATGAGATGTACAACATCAGAGATAAGTGGGCTACAGCCTTTAATAAGGATGTATTCGGAATGGGAATTTTATCCACCCAGAGAAGTGAATCAACGAATAATATTTGTCATGGTGTTGCTAAGCCCACAAGTTC
>NW_018164630.1:223064-223779 GCF_001263595.1 Phalaenopsis equestris | reverse complement strand
TTTCTCTACTCGCACGACATGTAACTTTAGGTCGGTCACTGTATTCTCTAACGTTGTCAGTCGACTATAAACAGAGTCTTCAAATTCCAAAATTGTATTCTCTAACTGTGTTAGACGACTGTCAACTGATACTTGAAAGTCCAATATAATTTTTTGTTGGTACTTCAATAAATCGTGGATCTCTTCAAATCCAAATATTTGTCCCATCCTCTGACTCGACTGTTCATACGTATGACTGTCGAATGGTTGAGTACCAACGTAATAAGGTACTATAGGGGATACCTCAACATGCATGGGTGACTGTGGTCTTGAAAGGGTTTCCCTCTGTGGAAGAAACTTTGCTGGACTGGAGGGCTCTACAAGTGAATTGGCAAATAAGTGATGTTCACTTTCCTTTAAATCAAGGAAATAATCATACACCTGCCAAAAAAAACATAGCACACAATCAAGGGCAATTAATATGTAACATGACAACTTGACAAACTATAATTGAACCTTATTTAATTAACCTCGGCAGGGCTGAGCATGTTGAACGCTAGTTGAATTTGTATAGCATTCCATCTAACATTTACTGGCCATCTTAGCATTTGGGGTCTAGCCTCGGGAACTGTTGGCACGACCAATGATGTGTGCTCATAAAACCAGAGCTGTGTTAAGCAAGTTAAATTAAATAATTGGTATCAAAATCAACAATAATGAAAAGAGATTTCAATAA
>NW_018164630.1:190808-221847 GCF_001263595.1 Phalaenopsis equestris | reverse complement strand
TATGAACTCTCGGTTACAGCTAAGTTATGATTCGTTTACAAAGTTACGCGCGGTATGAAGTCTCGGTTACAGTGAAGTTATAGTTCGTTTACAAAGTTACGCTTCACTTTATCTCGGTTACACCTTACTTACAACTCAATTATACCCATGCGGTACAACGCGCGGTTTGAATTCTCGGTTACATGTTCGTTACAGCGAAGTTATAAACACGGTTCATTCGTTTTGAGGTTACTGGAAGGTTACAAGCCTATTATCCGAGCGGTACCGCGGTAATGACCCTCTCGGTTATAAATCCTGTACCTCTCAGTTATAACTCGGTTATAATCGAGCGGGCCGGGTCGACGGATCTCGTCTAAATGAATGTGATGAGACCGACCTTGCTGATTTGTGAATAGCCCGTTGGAGGAAGCATGTATAGCCGGGTCGACGGATCTCGTCTAAATGAATGTGATGGGACCGACCGTGCTGATTTGTCAACCCTTTGGAGGAAGCATGTATCGCTGCGTGTACGCAAATTTTTTCCCTGCTGCTCTTCAACCTCGTCGTCTAAAGCGATGGCAACCGAGCTCTGGCGATACAGTCTGGATTAGAGAGAGCTAAAGTGGGAAGGCAACGACGGGATCGCGCGTACGAAGAAAGTAAGTTCGTGCCAGCTCTTTCTTTCCCTTTCTCGATTCCTGGATTAAAAATCCTGGTTTTACTCTCCAAATGGATTTAGCCAAAGTGATCTTCTTGCAGGATTTAGCTTAAATCCTGGTTAAATCTTATTCTAAATCCTATGCCAGGCAGAGCCTTAGTTTTTTTGGAAACCACTGCTAGTTACGATCCTCACAGGGATCAACTTGCTGTTTTAAGATGAGTTTGATTTCGTGTAAGAAGTTCAATTTCATCGCTGAGGTGTATTTTTTTGTGTGCTGGTATTATTCCTATGGAGAATCTTGTTTTGGTAACTTCTGTGGCCTTCTTCTTAGCTGATATTGTCTTCAAAATTGCACATTGTACTTTTCGCTAGGCTTCGCATGGGTTGGGTTGAAGGAAAGTGGAGTAATATAATGAAGAAATGCGAACATTTGTTGGATTGATTGTGAGTCTACTAGGGTTTAGGATTTGGGTTTTCAATACTTTTTTCGTTTCCTTTAGCTCAAATCACCTGCATCCAAGTACATCCCTTTTCTAAGTCCCAATCCATGATTTGTCAGATGTCCGTGATAGCCCTAAACTTGTGGCCCGAGACAAGTAAGTTGGGCTGAAATAATGGATCGGCCGTTATCTAGCGAAGGACTTGCTCGTTTCTGTTACTCCCCAACGGAGCCTTCTTTTTGCCGACAATTGTTGAGCATGTCTTCCATTGGATTTTGAATCAATTTTACTGACTTTATATGTTTTTGAGTATGTTGGCAGCTCGAGAACTCGAGAAGAGGACCAATGACATTCTCCTAGGGCTCCTAGATGGTGAGATAAAGCACAAAAAGTGTTGGAGAGATTGTAGGATTGTTGTGTGATGTGGGAGGATGGAAGGAAGCCGATAATGGGCGTGAACAGCTGTTGGGACATCGAACCGCGAGCAGAAACGTGCAGATTCCTGCTAACAACAGCAGGCGACTGCACCCTTGATGGCTGCCCAACAGGAAACAGAGGATGAATGGCGAATTAGCGAGGTGCAGACGGTGAGATGGATCCACCTCCTCTTTTTGGCAAGCAACAGACACGCCACTTGAGAAGGGAAGTGGTGACAGCATGCTGGGTAGCTAAATTTGCAGAGAAATCTTTCATTATTTAAATACTCAACAAACTGAAATCCCAAAAACCTACTACACATATGAAAAGTCTCATTATAGAAAAAAAACTTAATTGAAAAATGAAAAAATAAGAATTGACTAGGAATGAATGAAGGAAGGAAGGGAATTTGTAGAAAATAAGGAGAAAAAAAAGGAAGAGGATAAATACGATCCTTTAGTCCCATCTTCCATGATCACGGGACTATTGCGATCCCGCTATACCATGGCATAATGACAACGCTCCCATGTCATTCTCCCCGGGTAGGAGAGACTTCGCTCTTTCCTCTAAAGACATCTAAGTCCTCGTAGTATGACAACGAATCGATAATATTATAAGTCTCAGAAATATTGACAACAAATCGATAATATTAAAAGTATCAGAAATATTATAATTTTTCGTTATCAATATTATGGGTATTGTCATTAATCTTTTTGTCAATTTTGAATGGACCATCGACTTTAGGCTTGAGCTTTCCAAAGGAACCGCAGGATATCACTTCCTTTTCAGCCTAATCCATACGATGTGGCCTACGTTGAAAATCATACATTTCTTTAACTTGTTGGCCTGCTTTTGGTTCTTGGTCTTTTTCTTATCAATTTCTTTCCTGACGTCCTTATGTAGGGTCTGAATATTCTTGACTCGAATATCAACATCAGCGTTAAGCTCAATAGCCGACAGTATAGGGACCAACTCTAAAGGCGTACGAGAGGTTCCGCTCGTACATTATCTCAAATGGTCTATGGCCTATGGACTGACTTGTAGAATGATTATATGCGAACTCCACCTAAGGACAAATCAAATCCTATTGCTTGATTTTCTTTCCCCCAAAGCATCTAAGAAGGTTTTCCAAACTGTGGTTTACAACCTTGATCTACCTGTCTGTCTGAGGGTGAGCTACTGAGCTGAACTAAAGCTTCATATCTAACTTACCTCATAAAGTCCTCCAAAAGTGGCTAAGAAATTTCACATTAATGTCTAAATTAATGCTCTTGGGTATGCTATAAAAATGAAACATCTCCTTCAAATATAAGTCTACAATATGTGATGCATTCATCATCTTATGACAAAAATGTGCCATCTTGGAAAAATGATCTACCACAACCATAACAAAATATTACTCGGCAGTGTCTGGCGTAAGCCCATCACGATATCCATGCTCACATCCAACTAGGGTGCCTTTTGATCAGAAAGGGTAATGTAGAGCCTGATATTTTGTCCTCGAGTCTCAACCAAGTAAAATACCCTACACCATCTGACGTGTCTCTCCACTTATTGTATTAGTCTGGGCCAGCAAAGTTTTTTGTAATAGTGAGAGGGGCTTGTCTCTGCCAACATGTTCTGTCGTCTCCCTACTATGACACTCCTGTAAAACACTATCTCTAATTAAATTCTAAGGAATGCATAGTCTATTCTGGAATAAGAGATATCCATCATGTTGGTGATACTGCTCGTACGACCTATCCTAACAGTTGACCCAAATATCTTAAAATCCCTTGTCAGACGCATTCGAATCCTTACAACATCTCAAAGCCAATGACCTTAGACTGCATCGTTGGGAGTCATAGGTGGCAACGACTCGGTGCATCAACTACTTTATTATGGCTCCTTATCTTATGTTTAAGCACAAAGTGAAACGAAGAAATAAAATTTCACCCATGAGAAATGTCTACCATTTAGCTTATTTCTACTATTCAAGAATTTCTGAGCCTCATGGCTAGCATAGAGAGTCAATTCATTTGCCAACATAACTGGTGACTAAGAGCTTTCACAGTGACAAAATTATTTATTGTATGTAAAATATTTTTCCAATATCTCAAACACTTCATTGAAATCTGGAAGTGCGAGAATGGAGGTTTGAGTCGCCTGTCTCTTCAATGCATCAAAGTTAGCCTTAGCATCATTTGCCTGTGCAAATTTATCTAACTTGAGAAGTTCCATCAAAGATGTCACGATCTAGTTGAAATTTATGATAAACTTTCTGTAAAAAGAATTCAGATCATGAAATTGACATATTTGAGTAAATTATTGGGGTATGGGTCAGGCTACAATAGTCTTAATCTTCATTGGGTCCATCTAAATGTAGATAGCTGAAATGATATATCCTAAGAAACGCGTCTGCAGTGTAAGAAAATGACACATTTTTGGTTGGCCATTTAGCTCTCCTGTTTGAAAAACCTAAAAATTTTGGGAAACCTGTACTTGATTGTGATCTTGTTCACAACCCTGCTATTTATGCTCATGCACCACGATCCATCTTTTTTGGCACAATCAAAGCTGACCCAACACATGGATTAGTGCTCTTGCGAATTAGTCCTTAGGCCATTAGATCCTCAACCTGTTTTTGTAACTCATACTCTACTTGTCACATATGATAGGTTGGTTAATTGGGAAACGTTGATTCTGGGATAAGGTCTATGGCTGGTTGAATCTCTCGCGAAGGGGGCAATCTAGGTAGCATACTATTCGTGAAGAGATCTTGAAACTCCATTAGTGGTCGCACTACCGCAGGTATTGGTGCTTCCATCTCATGCCTTCTAGCATCACCAAAGTCAGTGTCCCTGGCACCTCTTTCGTAGCATATAAAAAGGTGGCAAGAGGCATGATTGCTTCATTCTCCGTTTGAGTTATTGTAATTGTTAACTCCTTTAATGACAAAAATTCAATACACTTCCAATCTTTGTTAAATGTGTAGGTATTTTTGTGCACATCATGAAACGTACCTCTGTCTTACTGCCACGGTTGCCCTAACAGAATATAACATGCGTCCATAAGAACGAAATCACACCAAATCTGATCCCACATTTTGTCTCCAATAACAAAAGAGTAAGAAGTTGAGGCCGATGTCCTAAAATTAAACCGGCTTAACTCCATAGAATGAAAATTACACAGCATATGTCAAATATAATTACAAGAACAACAACAAGAATTGTTAAGTCTACACCTGTCTCCATTGTGTTCTATTGAGTGTCATATATTCATTTAATTTTGATAGATTAAGATCATTTTTTATACAATATGTCCAAGAATTGTTAAGTCTACATCTGTCTTTCTTAACATAAGTTGAATCTAAAACATCTACTCCAAACCAGATCATCAGATATTCTACTCTTAATGTGAACAAACCATCTAAGATGACTCTCTATAATCTTGTCTGCCACTGTAGCTACACCAACCATATCATAGATATATTCATTTCTTATTTTGTCTCTAAGTGTCAGGCCACTCATCCATCTAAGCATTCTCATCTCTGCAACACTCAACTTTATTTTAGGTTTCTCTTTTAAAGGCCAACATTCTACGCCATAGAGCATTGCAGGTGTCACCACCATCTTATAACATCTTTCTTTAAGTCTAAATGGTATTTTTCTATCACACCATCAACTCGATGCATTCTTCCACTTCAACCAACCAACTTGAATTCTACAAATAACATCCCTATCTATATCACCATCACTATGAACAATAGACTTGAGATATCTAAAACGTTCACACCTTTTAAACTACAAAGACCTTTAAACTCAAATGTAGACCTCCACAATTCAAGTCTTTCCTGAACTCTTTCATTATTTTTATTCACAAGAAAGATATCATTAGCAAAAGCATACACCAAGGTACCTCCTCTTGTAAATATCTTGTAAGAGCATTCATAACTGAAGTAAAATGATATGGGCTTAAAGTTGATCCCTGATTTAATCCAATTGAAATAGGAAAATACTCGGTCAATCTTCCTTCTGTTCGAACACAAATAATAACTCTAGTATACTATCTTTAATGACTTGAATATAAGTCGTACCAACACCTTTTTTTTCTCTAGAACTGTCACACCCAGAGTCCGGAAGGTGATACACCCTGGCAACGCAGGACATGATGAAATGAAATAAACATATTTTGTATTTTCAAAGAAAGATTTGCATGCAAATAGAAGAAAATAAAATGCAAATTTTATTAATACTAAAAAGTTCAATGATACAACTGGACTAAAAATAAAAAACTAGCTGAATTAAACTAGAAATGATAATATGGAATAACTACTCTAACCCAAAAAAAAATACAATAGCTAAAATAATTACTGAGGAAAAAAATACCAAAACGGGAAAACTAAAATTAAAAAACTTGCTCTGGTGGAGATGGTCTTACCAGTGGCTGAATAGAACATATTATTTAAAATATCAAAGAGTAAGTTTGACAAACTCAATAAATAACAGTAATCTATTCAAACATAAACGACAAGAGGAATGTGACATGCAGTATGAACAAAAATAAGGACAACCACTATGTGCAAAAGTAAGACAGTAAGAGATGCATGAACATCAAATCTGCATATCATAAAAAAACATGCAATTATTTTTCATCAGGCTCCTATTATTCAATTTCAAGTTATTATTTATAGAGTTGATTTTAACACATCCAGAAACTGGGAAGGTTAGTACCGACCCAATGATTTTCTATAGAGTTGTCACTCTGTTGGCTCGTCGATCCGGCTAGCAAAAAAATCTAACAGAGTTTTGCCGACCTACATACCATCACACGCAAGCATGCTAAACTGTTTCAACACGTATAATATGTAAGAATGTTGTAATTTTATACAGGCTTATGATATGACAGATGTAATTTTATCTAAGTGCAAAAAAAGAAAAGATCATAATTGTATATTTAATTTAAATATGCAAGATGTTTTACAGTAATAAATTAAGATAGATAATGATGTCATCATGATAAATTATTGAAGTCTGTAATAAGATTAGAATTAAAATAACAAGGGCATGACTGATAATCCTATAAAGTAACAATGAATCTAGTGCAATTAATAAGGAGTTAACACTGCTAACTAGAAAGAGCATGTTTATTCTCTAATAAAAAACAATTACTTACCTTGAGGCGGCAATCACAATACTTCTACGATTCAACTGTCCAACTATCAGTCTTGCACCAATTGGAAAGATGAAATATAAATGTTTAATTATACAATTAAGTTTTACTATTAAATTAGATATAACCTAATCCGTGTTTATTATTATTATTATTATTATTATTATTATTATTATTATTATATTTATAAAAGCAGAAAAATTATGAACTTTATCAACATAAATTAATGTAATCAAAATAAACTTTAATTATTCTTTTTGTTTCATTTTGATATGAAAGAAATTAGAATTTTTAAATAAAATTTTTAGGTACCAAAAATAAAATGATATCTTAAAATCTTATAATATTTTAAATCTCGTTTCTTTTCTAGTTTGTCCTAAATCTTGGGTTGGCAAAGGATTTACGAGATTCAGAGGATTTGATGCTTGCGAGAGGGAGGATGACAAGGTTTACCTTCCTCGTTGGTTTTGAGTAGGAGCAGATGGAAGGAGGAAGTTTTGGTGGTCTCTATAAGCTACAATCTCGTTGCCTTCACTGCTAGCAGTTGTATTCGGTGCATGGGAGCGAGTGGAAGGGGAGTCGGGAGGAGGGAAATCGGGAGAAGAGGGAGAGCAAGTGGGATGAGGCATTGTAAACCCTACCCTTCAGCCTTGAATTATACTAAGTGAAGTCAGTGTGATCAAGCAAATAGGGACGGTGACGACAATGAATCGAAAGAAAAAAAATCGCTAACCAGAATTCAGAAAGCAACATGAAAGGAAAGAAATGCGCGGAAGGAAGAAAAATGTAAGAAAATTATTTATGGATGTTACAAAAACTCTCCAAAGGACTTCTCTTGGAACCTTTTTGTAAGCTTTTTCTAAATCAATAACAATCATATGAAGATCCTTCCTACTCTCTATGTACTTTTGCATTAAACCTCAATCAACGTATAACTCCATAGCAGATATGCCCGACATAAATCCACACTGATTATGTGAAATTTTTGTATCACTTTTTAATCTATGTTCGACTATCCTCTCTCATAATTTTAAAGTATGTCACATCAACTTAATTTCTCTATAATCCGCACACTCTTGTGCATCCCATTTATTCTTAAAATTGGGGATCAAAATCCTCTTTCCTCACTCCTCAGACATCTTTTTAATTTTTAAAATAATATTAAATGATTTAGTAAGCCAAAAAACTTTCAAATTTCTTAAATATTTCCACACTTCAATTGGGATATTATCGGGTTCTACTAATTTTCTCCCTTGATTTTATTTAAAGCTTCATCAACTTCTTTTTTATTAATGCGACAGTTAAAATAAAATGTTTTATTATTATTAACGATATTAAGATCACTGAGATTGATTGTATTTTCAGAAACATCATTAAAAAATTTATTAAAATATCTTACCAACCTATGTTAAATATCTTTTTCAATGAAAAATACTTTTTGATTTTCATCTTCAATATACTTTACTTGAATTAAATCGTGACTTTTCTTTTTTTTCTTTGTTTGATTAGCTTATTCTTATATTTTTTACTTTTTTTAGTATCTAATCTATTATAAAGTTCACTAAAAATAAAACTTTTAGCTTCACAAATTGTTTTCTTAGACTATGTACAAACCATCTTATATTTTTCTTAATTCTCTAGGTTTTTACATTTAAACAAATTTTTATAATACAACTTCCTATGTTTTATATTTTTTTGCTCATTATTCCACCACTAACTATTTTTATTTATATTTTTTTTTTATTCTCCAATTATATCTTTTACCACTTGTTTATTAGTGCTTGTTACTTTATCTTACACAGAATTAGTTTTTTCATGAACATCCTAAATATTGAAATCTTGAAGTTTACTCATAAAAATAATTTTATTTATGTTTTTATGTGCCCCCATATAATTCCATCACAATGTTTCAATGTATTTTTTTATTTCACAATTTCTTATCTTAAAGTTTAAAATTAATAATCGATGTTGAGTACTTAAATTTTCACTTGAAATGACTTTACAATCCTTATATTCTCGATGATCTATTTTTCTCATAACAAAACAATGAATTTGTGTTTTATTAGATCCATTCTTATCAGTAATAATACTTGCATCTTCTTTCTTAAATAAAGTATTAACAAAATCATACGTTAAAGCAAAATCCAACATAGTTTCACTTTCTTCATTAATCACTCCAAAATTGTAACGACCATGAAATTTCTAATATCTTCTACTATTCTACCAACATGTCCGTTTAAATCTCTTTCAATAAAAAATTTTTCTTGAAGATATATCATTTGTATTAATTCTTCTAGGTCATTTCAGAATTTTTCTTTAGAACCTATATTTAAACATACTCGAGGAGCATAAACAATTATAATATTAAAAATCTCATCATCAACAATAATCTTTAGAGTTATAATTTTATCTTCAATTCTATTAACTCTTACAATATTATCTTTCAAACTCTTATTCATAATTACACCTACACCATTTCTAGTGTGACTCATACCTGATTACCAAAGTTTGAAACCTAAGCTATCATTCTCCTTAACCTTTTCTCCAACCCATTTTGTTTCTTGAATACGCAAGGTATTTATCTTTCTATGAACCATAATATCTACTAATTCTATTAATACAAATGATACATTGTCAAATATAATTACAAGCCTGAAATAAATAATTTTAGATAAATCCTTGAGAGTTCAATGCTAATTGTTTATTCGCATTTCACTTGAGCAACGACACAACAAGGCAATCTCTTTCTTATAATGAATGCCCAGTGAGGCGTAAGACACTCATGCATGGCGTCAACTCACACTAGTTTAGGATGAAGTTGTTGATTTTTCTTTTCTTTTTTTCTTTTTTGTCAAGTATTGGTTGTAATTGCTACTGATATATAGTGAAAGGTTTACTTGATCATCAGTGTTTGTATGTCTCCTCTTTATACCCTTCTCAGCTCCAAACCCGTATGATCAAATAAATGTAATTTATAATTGTGGCAATACATTCCTATATATTTTTTTACTTTACATAGAGGGGGTCAATCTAGCTTTAAATGTTTATAGATTATTCATTTCTTAATAGAGTTGTGGTGCGCAAGTTTTTTTAACCATATATACAGGTTAAGTGATTCTTGCTTCACCTAGTCATCTAGGTTTTTTTCCTTTATGCGATTGAATTGTTTCAGTTTATAGCATCTCATTTTGACTGATGTTCAGTAAACTTTATTTATTAATGACTTCTTTATGGCACGGAAGGTATTTAATGTTGGATCTTTTGAACTGGCTTCTAATTGAGTTATATGTGGAGTTAATGGAATATCAAGACATCTAGCATACCGTAACCTCTCCCACACAGAATTTCAAGGTTTGTGCGACGAAAAAGAGAGTAATCTTTTTACAAACAGAAACATTACTAGGTCAGCCAAAAAATTAGCTTCATTTTTTTGAGGTGCCTTTCATTTTATTTTATTGTGATGAAAGTAGACTTGTGGTTTAAAAAGCTTTATAGTACTCTTATTCTTGGAGATCAAACATTTTGCAGAAGCCAACTGTTTATCCAGGGCCCTCCATGGGAAAGTCAAGCAACTTTATGGAGCCTGCTTCTTTGGATACTAGAAGACCCAAAGGAAAAGCTGTTTCTCCCAGAGAAGCTGGAATAGGTATAACTCTACGACATTTATGGAAAAATAAAATTTTAGCAACTTGGGAACCAAAATGCTGGAGGCGCAGTAATTTTCTGTTATATTTCATTGAGCTCAAAAAATTGTAGGATCATATAAGAGAATTGCAAATTCTCTCAAGTCTTCTAAGATGCCCGAGGCCGCTAAGGAAAGTGGAGGCAATGATGGGCTAAAATTTCCAACCCAAATTCAGTATGGCGTTAGTGAGTGCATGCACAATATTAAGGTTTGTTTTCCTTAATTAGCAATTCTTTCCTTTGATATGTTAGCTGATTATCCACTGCATTATTTAGTAGCTGTTAGCTTATTTTATGTACATTACATGTAGCTTTGCACTATTTTGATAGGCATGCGATACTAGTGCAAACTCTGTCCACAGATGCACATCTAATATTGAAAGAGAAGAAGGTTTTGGTTTTTCTGCTTCTGAGCTTGGTGGGTTGCGCGGAAAACCATCAGTTGCTGCTGATATTCACGCTTCAAAAGCCCCTCAACATGGTTCTTGGTGCCATGATGAAAATTTTAAAAAAGAATCCTGTAAATCCTCAACAGTAAGAAACCATGGCCAGAAACTATCTATTGATGTTGTTTCAAACAGTGATAATCATCGTATTTCATCCGGACAACCAAGAATTTCACCAAGTTCTGCAAAAGTTGGATTTTTGTCTTCCTATGCAAACTCCTCAAAAGAAAATCCTTCGTTTGAGTTCTTTGTGGTATCTGAGGAGGGTGTTAACCTTTATGTTGATTTGAACTCAATTCCATCAGAATGGATCACAAGTTTAAAAGATGAAGTCTGCATCGATCAGAGATTGCAGCATCACAGCTTAGTGTCTTTCTCCAACCCTGCTAGATGCTCTTCAGATACTTGTCAGCATATGAAAGCTTCTCCATCTGAATATAGTGGGCTAAATCTACAGATCAACGAGGTTGAAACAAACACAGGATGCACCAATTCTTCATTATGTTCCGTGGTTAGTGAGAATTGCCAGTCTGAGGTCTTTCCACTAGATGCAACTGTTGCTTCTTCTGGATCTTTTATTATAACTGCAAGCAATACTCCGACTGAAATACCAGGGCATTTGGAAAGAACAGTTTCTTCTCCTTGTGTAGATTATTCTAATTTTGGAAACTCTAATATGGTTGATGATATGTTTTTCTCCCTGGAAAAAACCATAATACATCAGGACTCTATAGACGCTTCATTCAAAACAATACAGAGCAATCAGACAGTACATGATGTGTCAACCAAGTCTAATGCAGATGAAATTCCCTGTGCTGGTGTGACAACAGAAAATATTGAGACTACGGAGTGCCATAGCCTGAGCTTTCAAAAAACGGATGGCAATGTCGAACTTACAACCGAGACCAATTTTGCTGCAAGTGTTTGTGCGAAAAATAATTTCACGGAACTTGATGAGATTTTAGAAAATTCGAAAATTACTGACATTGGTATTGTTGAGAATCAGATAAATGTGAAACATTTAAATTTGGAAAGAGATTCAAGATGCAACAACACTGACATGTCATGTCACAATGGTCAATCATCAGATTTCGATCAACCAGGAAATTCTTTGCCTGAGAATGCCTCAAGATATGAAAATTCGGTACTCCTCTTTACAAATTTGTTTATACTTATAATTATGAAGTTTAGGAATTTTTAATTAAGCGACAATAGAATCACAAAGAGGAGTCATGATTTGATGTATTAAAAAAAATTTGCAAGGATTACTTTTTTATCATTCGTGTGTTTACTTCTCCTCAACTTAATATTGGTGCTGAAGTAAAGCTTGACAGCATTGCACAAACAAATTTTATAGTTCATTTTGGCACGTTATATTTTGTTATCTGCAATTGAAAATTTTTGGCCTTTGCTTTTATGTTTGTTCTTGATTCATTTCCTTTGTGAAAATCCAAAGTGAGACGGTAACTTGACTGCTTTATGTTGCTATAAGGCTAGTAAACTAAAAATATATGTAAAATGGGCCATGTTAATCACTAAATCATACAACATAAGGCTCTCTCTTGAAGTTCCTTCAAAAATCTTGATGAGTTGATCATTTCTAGTGCCCTTCATACGTGCTGAAATTGCAATAAACAGACACTAAAGATGTTAGGTATGGCTCATATTACCATAAAAAGGGATAGATGCTGGAACCAAGCGGAGCTCGCGAGCGGAAGCATTTGTCCAATCGGGGGAGTTTCGTTATGTGAGTTGGGGGTGCGGGGGCAACGACTCCGCGGTACGGTATAAGGGTAATTTTATAATTACATATTGTACGTCAGGGCTATATATATGATGTATTGTGACCCTAATAGGAACTTGTACTTTTTTTTCTCAAATTGAAAGAAAAACCCGCGCTCTGCTCCCGAGGACATAGACTTCTTTGTTGAACCTCGTTAAATCTCTATGTTTTCTTTTGGATTTATGTCGATTCTTGCATTTCTTTGTCCTAAAATTCTCATTAAGAGGTTCTAGGGAAGAAGAGATCGACGCAGGAGCGACGAAGAAGGATTCGACGATTTGGCAGAAAAGTTCAGCTAGGGTTCGGGTTGTTTGTCGCAGGAGGAGCAAGCGAATCTGTGAATCGTGGCATTCGGCGAATTTCGCATAGGAGTTTGGCGAGGGCTCCATCGGTTCGGCGCAAGGAGGTCAAAGACGAGGGCTTGGAATGACCGGGACGAGAGTTTTCAGCGCAGGTTCGGTTCGACGATCACGTGATTGTTCGACGAAGGATTTTGTACGAAGAAATTTGGGCGAGCAATTCAGCAACTGAGGCAGAGAAATTCGCAGGAAAAGTTCGTGGCAGGAGTAATTTCAAATGGCAATGTCCGATGCAAATTTCAAAATTATAAAGTTTGATGGAAATGATAACTTCGGATTGTGACAAGCAAGGGTAAAAGATTTGTTGGCGCAGCAAGGGAACTGAAAAGCTTTGTGGGCAACAAAACTAGAAATCATGGATGATGAAGATCGGGAAGAATTGCAACGAGCGACAACAACCATACATTTATGTCTGACAGATGAGGTTATGTATCACGTAATGAATCTAAAATCTCCATGAGAGATATGGAAGAAATTGAAAACTCAGTTTATATCCAAATCTCTAACAAATAAATTGTATCTAAAACAAAAGTTGTATGGGCTGAAGATGCAAGAAGACTCTGATCTGGCGCAACATGTGAATGTCTTCAATCTAATAATCACAGATTTATCACGATTAGATGTAAGTTGAGGATGAAGACCAAATAATAATTCTGTTGTATTCATTTTCTCCCTCTTATGAACATCTGGTGACTATTCTTATATATGAGAAAGAAAAAATCAAAGATGATGAGATTACTTCAGTATTATTAGCTCACATCTAGCGGAAGCAGAATGCAGGGGAAAACTCTCACGGTGATAGTTTATATGTTAAGGGTAATCAGGATTGTGTAAGTAAGCAAGAGGGTACTGGAAAATGAAATTCCAGATCAAAGTCCAAAGACCTAGAGGCAGAAAAACGATTCATTGCTACAAGTGCAAGGAGTCGGGTTATATAAAGAGAGATTGTTCAAAGCTCAATAAGCAGACTGATGAGAAACATGATGCTTAATCGAAGTTTGTAAATGTGGTGTCGAGTGACAATTCAGATTGTAGTGATGGTGATATGTTTTCAGTGTCATCAACTCAGTTCATGAATGCATTGATTCTTGATTTAGGATGTTCTAGTCACATAACATCTAATAGAGAGTGGTTTACTTCATACAGGTTATCTAATTCTTGTTGTCTTTTAGGTAATGATAGATCTAATATTGTTGGTATTAGTGAAATCAGGATTAAAATGTATGATGACACCATTAGAATATTATGTGATGTCAAACATATTCTAAATTTGAAAAAAGAATTTGATTTTCTTGGGCATTTTACATACAAATGGTTTTATTCCTAAAACAGATAAGGATATGAAAACTATCAGAATTGTTAAGGGTGCGCTGACAGTCATGAAAGGAAAGTTAACTACAGTGAATATCTACAAACTGTTGGGAGTACAGTTGTAAGTGAAGTTCATTCTGTGGAGTCAGATGATGACAATACAAAACTGTGACACATGCGTCATTGTCATCTTAGTGAACGTGTGATGACGAAATTGCATAAAAGAAATCTGTTGCATGGTGTGAAAAGCTGCAAACTCGATTTTTGTAAGTTTTGTGTTCTTGAAAAACATACTAGAGTCAGTTTCATGACTGAAAAACACAAAATTTAAGAGATTCTTGATTATGTGCATTCTGATGTATGGGGCCCTACCAAAGAATCATCATTGGGATGATCGCTGTATTTTGTTACTTTTATTGACGATTTCTCCAAAAAAGTTTGGTTGTATTTCTTGAAGCAAAAAATTTTAGTATTCTCTAAATTCAAGCTGTGGAAAACTCAGGTGCAGAATTAAACTGACAGAAAAATCAATTGTCTGAAATCTGATAATGACATAGTACACAGATTCGCAATTTTAGAAATTTTGTGAGTAGGAGAGTTAGAGACATTTTTCAGTACGCAAGACACCATAACAGAATGATGTCCTTAACTGAAACGACAAGATGCTTGAGACTGAATGCAGGACTTCCTAAAAGTTTTTGGGCAGAGAGTGAATATGGCATGCTATCTCATCAATAGATTTTCTTGGGTATCATTGGGTGACAAGGTTGCAGAAGAGATATGGACATGTAATCCAGTTAAGTTTGATCACTTACATATTTTTGGTTGTCCTGCTTATGTGCATGTACCTAGTGATGAAAGATCAAAACTTGATGCAAAATTCAAGTGCATCTTTCTGGGCTACAAGAAAGGTGTGACAGGATACTAGTTTTGGGATTCGATTGCAAAGAAGATAGTGATCAGTAGAGATGTCATTTTTTATGAGCAGTTCTTGTTGCAACAGCATCATGACAAGGTGTCAGAAAATAACTCTAGTTCAAATACAGTGCAAATGGATTTAGAACAACATTTAGAAACAACTGAGAGAGTTGAATTTTCAAATCCAACACCGGGTGATTCCAATACAGATAATTTGCAGAATTACAATCTAGCCAAAGACAGACATAGATGCACCAATATAAGGCCTCATAGTATATTGTGTTATGAAGGCTTGGTCTCTTGTGTACTTCTCATCATCAACCAGGAGAAAGAGAAATGAATTGGTACAATGGTTGAGGAGATGAAGTGTTTACAGAAAAATCACATATGAAAGCTAGTTCACTTTTCTTAGGGAAAAAAGACTATTGGGTGCAAATCGATGTACAAAAAGAAAGCAGCAGAATCAGAAAAAGATGGGAAAAAGTTCAAAGCTCGATTGGTAGCAAAGAGATTTTCACAGCATAAGGGGATGAATTATGATGAAATCTTTTTCTCTATGGTTAGACATACTTCAATCAGGATAGTGCTTGCATTAGTAGTCATTTGGGATTTTCATCTGGAGCAGATGGATGTTAAAACTGCATTTTTGCATGGTGATCTAAAGGAGCAGATTTAGATGGAGCAGCCAAAATGGTTTACTCAACCTAGACTGGAGAATCTGTTTTGCAGATTAAAGAAATCTTTGTATGGTTGAAATAGTCTCCAAGACAATGGTACAAGCGGTTTGACTCCTTGATTCAGATTGGCTACAAGCGATGTAAGTATGATTGCTTTGTCTATGTTAAGAGTCTCGATTTTTCTGTTACTTTATGTTGACGATATCCTGTTTACTACAAAGAATATGCATAATGTCATTGGTTTGAAAGTTTTATTGAGCCAAGAATTTAACATGAAAAACTTGGGTCCTGCAAAGAAGATTCTTGGAATGAAGATTCATTGAGATAGAGGCTCAAGACGATTATGTTTATCTCAACGAGACTATGTTGAGAAGGTGCTAGACAGGTTTGAGATGAGCAAAGCGAAACCTATGAGCACGCCATTGACAAATCATTTTAAGCTTCCTTCAGAACAGTGTCTGGAGACAGATAAGGAAATCGAAGATATGGCAAATGTTCGATATGTCAGTGTAGTTGACTCATTGATGTATGCAATGTTATGTACTGGCCTTGATTTGGCTCATGTTGTTAGTCAAGTCTGCAAATACATGTCTAAACTTGAGATGCAACATTTGAAAACAGCCTAGTGGATTTTCAGATACCTGAAGCGTACTGTAGGACATGGATTATTTTTTGGTAGTCAGCAGAATGATTCTTCAGTTGTGGGGTACATGGATTCAGACTATGCAGGTGATTTGGATGACAGAAGGTGTACAATCGGGTATGTGTTTACTCTTGGTGGAGGGCCAATATATTGGAAATCAACAGTTCAGTCTATTATGATAATATCTACAACTGAAGCTGAGTACATGACAGTAGCTGAAACTGTTAAAGAAGTCTTATGGCTTATTGGGCTAGCAAAGGAACTGGGTGTTGAGCAAGGTGGAGTCAGTTGCATCGTGATAGTTAAAGTGTCATTTGTTTAGCTAAGAACCAAGTGTAACATGCGCGAACTAAGCACATTCATGTCAGATATCATAATATCAGAGCATTAATTGCTTTTGATGATATACTGTTGCAGAAGGTTCATACTAATGAGAATCAACTGATATGTTGACCAAACCAGTTACTATCAACAACTTCTTGCATTGCTTGAACTTGTTGAATATTCACAATTGCTAGACAAGCATGTTAACCCAACTCACTTTGATGTGTAAGAAATTTCATGATGTATTTCTTCTAAGAGGTTGGATATTCACCAAGGTGGGGATTTATTAGGTATAACTCATATACCAGAAAAGAGACAGATGCTGGAGTGGAAGCATTTGTCCAATCGAGGGAGTTTTGTTATGCGTGTTGGGAGTGCGGGGGCAACAACTCCGCGTACTTTATATATAAAGACAATGTATTTTCGTGATAAGTCTATAAGTCTATATATATATATATATGATGTTGTAACTCTAATGGGATATTGTACTCTTTTTTTTTTAATTGAAAGAAAAGTCGCTGCTCTGCTCCCGAAGAAATAGACATCTTTGCCGAACCTCATTAAGTCTCTGTATTTTCTTCTAGATTTGTGTCAATTATTGCATTTCTTTGCCCTAAAATTCTCTAACAAAATAGATGAATAAAAAATTCCACTAATTTGATTGTTATTTTTTAGCGTACATAGATAATATTTCCATCAAATTTTTGTTCTTGTTAGCAGGTTTGAAAATAAAATTGCGTCATGAGATTTTCAATCTAAAGGCTTAGTCATATTGCAAACTTCTTGAGTAAAAGCTTGATTGTATGGGGGATGACAATTCGACTGGTTGCTTCCTAGAACGTATAAATGGAAATCGAAGTCTAAGAACCTTGGTTGGCTTCTGTGCTTAGGTAGACCAATTCAAAATATTGGTTAATACATCAAAATTATTAGGATAAAATAAATGAAAGGTGTAGGGAGGGATGGAGTCAATGCATTCTTAGCAAAGTTCTTGTCAAGAGAAGAACCAACTAGAATGGTGTGTATGTACGAGTGCTCCTACTATAGAGACAAGCTCCCTCTAAGAGATGTCATCATGGGAAGCAAAATGTATTGATCTCTTGGCTAATTCTTTCTCAATTGAAAGCCGACTTATGAGTCAAATGAAAGCCACTAACTCATTCAAAGTAATGCTTAATAATTGAGCCTACTTATTGCTGTAGTAAATAAAACATACTAAATTGATCCCACCTAAACGTTTATTGAGCAAACAAATTCTAGGACAATTGAGAGTTGCTCAACTAAGTCTTGATCAATGACCACTCAATATTATAGCAACATTAAATTGAACATTATAGTTAAAAGTCGAGCAATTGAGTTGCTCTGATTTCAGTGGCACATTAATGGATTACGTCATTACACCTCCAAACAGGAAGCAATGAGAACAAAATTATGATGGGCAACACCCTTTAGCAAATTTCTAAAATGCATTGAGTTTAAAGTAGTTCTGTTAAAAAATTCCTTTTCTCATCCTAATCTTTAAGAACTCAGAACTCATGTATATGACAGAGTGATTCTATATTGAATTTTAGATTTTTTATAAGTCGACCAAATCCTTTTTGATGGGCTTGCTCTGAAGCTCAACTTCTCGAGATTAAACAAGCACTTCAAGCTCGCTTACTTTGCATACAAGTTTAAAATTCTTATTGATCATATCAAGAACAAAGAAAATTTTAACTAATGCTTCATTTGATGTTGTCTCAAAAACATTAATTCTTTTCTTGGCCTTTTCTGGCCAGTTTTCATGGGGAGCAACCTTCTTTGTCTCAAATTTATTGGTATATTGTAATTTGATCAATCTTGATATCTCAGAGATAACAAACAACTAGCTTGTTACCAAAATAACTAGCATTCAAGGTCAGTTTTAATATTTCTCCCAGTCAGCGTGGAAGCGAATGACCATCGTGATTGTTACCACCAATGATTTAGAAATATGCTCACAAAAATAACAACAGACTCAACATTAGGGTGAATCTCGGGGTGGCGGTGGTAATCAGCGAGAGTTTGGAACGTGGCGGAGTAGTGGGCGAGATGGTCGGCCAGCATAAATCAGCAAGATAGAGGTTCCCCGGGTTCCAGACAGCAAGCATGCAGGGGATAACAACGTGGAGCAGCTGTCCTGGATGATGGCAGCAAGTGAGAAGGGGTAGGGCTTGGGTTCTGGAGGCGGTGGTTCGTGGGAAGGGAGGAGCAGTGTGTGGGAGGCTGTGACAAGCAGGGATAGCGGTACGGTTGTGGAGGGGACGGTAGTTGTGACCGTAACAGCCACAAGGCTGTAGGAAAAAGGGGTCTGGATGGCTGAAACAGCAGAAAAACAGCCGGGAATACAGCGAGAGGGAATGATGTTGGCAGCGACGGGGGATGCCAAGGACTGCAGGACAGCTAGAAGATGGCTGTCCGGAGCAGTAGCA
The DNA here is from genome assembly GCF_001263595.1 of Phalaenopsis equestris. Lineage (NCBI taxonomy): Eukaryota > Viridiplantae > Streptophyta > Magnoliopsida > Asparagales > Orchidaceae > Phalaenopsis > Phalaenopsis equestris. The sequence goes on along the minus strand of NW_018164630.1, from coordinate 202,604 downwards.
GTGAGGACAGATGTCTGGAATTGGAAAAATGGCAGTAAAAACAGCGATGGACATTTTGGAGGCAGCTGCAGCAAAGGAGGGAGGTTGGAGCTACGTGGGAGAATGTGGAAGGGGATAAGGAAGATATTCAACATCTCTGAAGAGAGATACAACCGATGCACCACTCAAACCCTTGGATGCAGACCTAGGTAGAAACGGATGTTGGCAGCTGTCCTAAAAAAATCTCACGAAAAACTAATCTTAGATTTCTACGAAAACAAACATATAATAATAAGATAATTAGAAGTGGCCCAAGAGGGTCGACCAACTCCTCACCGGGTACCCAACTTGGATCGGTTCATCCAGGAGTGCTAGCCAGGTTGCGTCTTTTTTTGCAGAACGTGTCGCTCCCGTATCAACGACCTTTTGAATGTTTTAAAATTATTCACTTTTTTTGAAATGATGATGCTTATGAATATTCCGAAGTAGAATAAAATTAAAATTGTCATGTGGCAAAATTAATGTTTTGACAACTATGCTATGAGCATTTCAATCATAATCAAAATAAACAAATGATTTGTTCAATGATCCATTAAAATTGAGCTATTAAACGATACAATCCTGAACTAAGATATTAGAAAGAAAACCCAATATATTCATACTACAAGTCGATCTTGAAAGGATCAATTTAGTATAGACTGGAGCCGAGCAATACAAAAAGCAAAGAAAAGAGAAAGATTACATTGCCGCATATCTAATTCTAGGATTATAACCACTCAAATGAATATGATCTTTTCAATTCATTGGATCCCTGACATGGGATGGCTTGAAATGCTGATGAGTATAAGTTGACCACACTGTTTGCTCTACTCTAAATGCTATTACTTCGTTAATCTTATCATTGAAAGAAGTGCAACCACAATAAGTGGAAAAGTAAAGTTATTTTTCCATATCATGAATTAACCAGCAATCAATTTCAATTGATAGGTCTTCTTGGGTTGGGCTGCCATAGTTAACTAAATCTTATGCTTATCAGGCTTGGAACTACAATTTTGGCTTGATCCTTGTTAGCCTTTGGGTGGAGTTGAAGTCTTAAATCTTCTTAAAATTCTTTGCTAGCATATTAAAATCCTTTACTTTCTCGAGCCATTTTTTTAGTATATTAAAATTATTAAAGCCGACTTCGATGTTGTATTCTTATTTCTTTTAATTTTTAATTTGGACTTTAAAATAAAAATTTGGTCTTCAAGACCAAGATCTTCCACTTCAATAAAGTCATCTCCATTTTTGCCTTGTTAAAGTGAGTCTGCCTCCTTTCAACGACTATCTTCTTCTGGGTTTGTTTACCTTCTTTCATGCAAAATTTAGGGCTTGTCAACACTCCTAAATTATCAATGATTGTTTAATGATCCTCTAACTAAGCTATCAATAATCCATATTGTTAACCGATGATTGTTTGGCAACTTTGTGCTAGAAACTTTTGTTTGTAAACAGCTTCATGGTTGAAGCTTTCTTCTAATGCAAGACAGGCCGAATAACATCTAGAATTTGACTTTTAGCAATATTGTTAAAATGATAATATTAACATGAAATGTCATCAATTTTGGAATATGATAACAGCACAAAGCTTATGAATGAAAGGAATAGCCTCTGCCATCCGAGTTGATGCCATAGAAATGGGAAACACATTGGGAACATTGGAGAAAAGGCCAGTACTTCTTTTTAGGTTTTTATCACCAATACAAACATTTGAGATGAAATTGTCCAAGAGGATGAAGACAATTGGGCCGTCTGGTAATTTTTCTTCCTCGCCTTTCCTTTCTCTCCCCCTCAACCTTTACTTCCTAGCACTTTGCTTGTTTTAAATCTTTTTCTAAAATCTGAAATCCCGATTATATGTTATTCTCCTTGCTTATTTTAAATCCTTCCTTATATTAAATCCTTTCCTAAAATTTGAAATCCTGATTATATTTTATTCTCCCTTCTTATTACCTAAAATAAGTCTAGTCTCTTTATAAATAGGGGATGATATGCTTAGAATTAGGCGTCTCGTTTTTTTAAAACCTTCCTTATATTAAAACCTTTCCTAAAATTTGAAATCCTGATTATATTTTATTCTCCCTTCTTATTACCTAAAATAAGTCTAGTCTCTTTATAAATAGGGGATGATATGCTTAGAATTAGGCGTCTCGTTTTTTAATATGAATTCAACATTATCTTAGTGTTTTCACTCTTAAGGGCTATATCTAACGATAAGGGAGGTGCTCCCGCTGTAACCCCATTCAAGGTGGTGATTATCTTCGTCGTTTCGATTCCTTCCTGCACCCCACATGTCACTACACCTCCATGGCCTCCTCCAGCACTCACAGGCAGCATTCCCTGCCCTCCTGCAGTTGCCTTTCTTCCTCCATCCAAACCATCGGCTCCTACCTTCAAACCGCAAGTCCCCGCCTCTGCTGGACTGTTTTTCCAGTCGCTTTCACCGTCCTCCCAGTATGACACAACCCTCATATATGTTCCCAGCCAAATGGTGCCTCCCTCCTAGCAGTCCGCAACCTTCAAGCCCGATGTCGCCTTCCTCCAGCAGGTTGCAACCCTTTGGCTTGCCTTCCAGCCAGTTTTCGCCTTCCTCCCCGTAGGCTGACCCCTTCCAACATTCTGCCGCCTCCCTCCGTCCAACTTCTCGCTAGCTACCGCCTCCCTACCAGCAAACCGCAACCTTCCTTCAGGGTTTCAACAAGTTGCCACCTCCTCCCAACAGGTCGCAACCTTCTTTTCGACACCCCCCAAACAACACTTCTCAGTCGTTGCTCCCTGCCCTGCAAGCCGCCACTCCTCCCTGCCACTACAGACCGCCACCCTGCCCCAGCAGGCCGCCACTCTTCCCTGCCTCCTACAGGCCGCCATCAGCTGCATCACTTCGTTCTAGCCATCGACGTCATCTCCATTTCCTCAAGTTGCAGGTCAACGCCTCTACTATCATTGATTTGTTGCCGTATTTGCTGCCCAACCCCTTCACAGCAGCAAAACACCCGTCCGGCCTTCAGTGCATTCATTTGCCTTGCACCTCCACCCCAGACTCCCTCTCCCTCCTCGTCAAGAGCATTGTGTCTTCTTGTTGTGTTGTTTGTTTGTAATATGCCTGCACTCTTTCTTTGTGTGGTAGTTTTTCTTCTTATTTTGAGTCTTTATTGTATCTTTGTCTTAATTCAAAAATAATATTTGTCATCTTGCGTCATGGTTTTGGTTAACTTCAGTATCATTTGGTATCAGAGCTAGCCCAACCCTAGTTTTATCCTAGGGTTCCCTAACATCCGTGCTACTAACCAAACCAAAATTTGTTTCTCTTTTCTTTTCTCTTCGTCATACCTTTTTGTCCCTCTTTTTTTCCTCCATTCTCCTTGTTGTCTTATTCCCTAAACCATTTGCTATTGCTCTTAGGAGAAACGCATCGGACCCCACCCGGGATGTGATACAGCGTGAAAGTTGTCGTCTACAACAATAATTGGCATAACTAGATAAAGGAATCCAAGGCGAGGTTACCCTCTATCATGACCTAGAGATCGACGAGAAGATTGGGACGAAGAATATTGGTAGTGAAGAATAACGTCAACGCCGTTTTGGCATCCAATACCCCAGAGGAGACGACGAGAACCTGAGGCCACCGCGACTTTGGCATTAAAATAGATCTCCCAGAATTTGATGGACGCATGGATCTCGATGAATTCTTAAGTTGGTTGCGAGCAGTCGAAAGAAATTTTGAATGTAAGGAGATACTTGCAGATAAGCCAGTTAAACTAGCAACTTTTAAACTGAAAAAGAACCCCTCATTATGGTGGGACAACCTACAACGATAACGAACGAGAGACGATAGTGACAAAATCACAAGGTGGGACAACATGAATAAAGTGCTACTGCGAAAATATTTGCCACCGAATTACCGCCAAAGTATGTTCCTGCAGCTTCACAACCTCCAACTGAGAGACTTGTCAGTAGAAGAATTTACAGCCAAATTTCACCAGTTATAAATGAAGTGCAAGTTGGTCGAACAGAAGGAACACATAATCGCTCGCTACCTCAGAGCCTTATGTCCGCCTTTAGCAATATAGTCAAATTGCAGTCTTATTGGTCGTTGGGTGACGTCCAAACCTTGGCCATAAAAGTAAAAAGGTAATAGAAACATATCAGACCACAGTCTTTTTCTGACGGCAACCCTCATACAAACCAACACCGACAACTACAACTACCGACAAAGGCATGTCAGGAATAGGGAAACCAGTATAATGGAATGTGTGGAATGTGAAATATGATCTAAGCAGTAAGAAGTTTGAAAAAGGTAGCTCATCTGGGCCAATGTCAACTAAAAAGTGTTTCAACTGCCACAGTTAAGGCCATCCAAGTGTCCCACAAGCCGAATTGTCCCTTTTATAGATCAAGGTGTCCTTCAGGAAAGCGAGGAAGAGGAGTCAAAGGCAAATACCGAAGAAGCACTTTAGCTCCTCGAAGAGGAAGGCGAAGTATTAGTCTTAAGATGAGTTTTACAGTCATAACCAACACATGATCAGTCATGGCTTAAGACACAACATCTTTCGCACAAAGTATAGTAGAAGGCTAGATTTGAAGCCTGATAATCGATAGTAGCAGTTGTGAAAATGTCATCTCGCCACTAATGGTGACAAAATTGGAATCGCCCACACAAAAACATCCCCATCAATTCTCTCATTTTGCTGAAAAAAGGGAATGAGATCCGCGTGAATCAACAGTGCCTTGTTGAGTTCTCAATTGACAACCAGTTAAAGGAACAAGTATGGCATGACATCGTTCCCATGGACGCATGTCATATCCTTCTAGGACAACCTTGGCTAGGGCAAAGAGCTTAGCAAGTGTTGGTGTAGTTGTCGAGTCGCGACCAAGGAAGATGAGGAGGAAACTCTTGCTCGTGCGCTGTCAAACAGGGAGGAAACTCTGGAGAAAGAAGGATTCAGTTAGCGCGGGAGGAAATGACCGAGGGAAACCATGGTGCCCGTGCGATTCGATTCACGCAGAGGAGAGGAAGATGATTCGCATTGTGTAGGGTTCGACAAAGGTAAGATATATTAAATAAATTTAATATTAAATTTTAATAATAATAATAATAATATGATATAATAATAAAATAATAATAATAATAATAATAGTAGTAGTAAGACAACAATTTTAGCGGGATTTCATAAATGTAAAAATAGTTTATTAAATTAATAATATTTTACCATGTTTAGGTGTTCAATTTTAGAAGAATCGACGTCAAGAGCAAACAGAATGTTTATTAAGGTGAATACTCTTATTCTTAAATTATAGCATCAATTTGATATTTCTTCTAAACCAGTTTTATAGGTTATTAATTAGGCCTAATTAATGTAATTGATTATTCTATTATTAACATTTTATCGGTCATTTTGATACAAATGCTTATAATTTCATAATGTGAAATAATTAATGCATTATAGTTGATTGATATAAAATTATTAATGATGTGATATGTATAGATTGTTTATATGTGCATGACTGACTATGATGGAGTCACTCATTCATGTTACTTGTGGGGAATACTAATTTACCCGTACATGTGTATGGAAATGGATTTTGATATTGATGTATTTTAATTGACATAATCTTTAGACGGTGTTTATGCGTTGATTGTATAAATATGAAATGATATTGATATAAACTCTTTAAATAATATGTTAAATGTTAATATATTTTTTTCTTATATAGCTCATTATTATTTTTAACTAACTTTTAGGTTAATTAAGCGATTAAAGATGTGCGATAGAAGGGAAAATATTTGTAGATGCGGACAGCCAGTAACGAGGTAAAATGAATTGTATCACTTTAATTTAATTTAGTTTTGGTTCTTTCATTTATTAAATTGTAGATGAATATAGAAAATTAATTTTAATCATCCGACTGTCTGTTCCCGCCTTGGTTAATTCCAAGCTCCGGGTCAAGCGTGACAATATGCTCCCCAATATTATGACGCGACTTGATTCACCAATGCTGGCGAGCTCAGAATGCCAAAAAGCATGTGAAGCCTTTCTGCACACCCACTATTATTGTTGCTACTTTTCTTAGGGCTTTCTTGTTTTCTCGCCGTCATCCAATTCAGGAGCAATGGGACACTTCTCAGCCCTCTAGGTTGTCTACTAACTCTCATTGGTGCCCCCCTCCCTCCTGGTTTGTTGAAGGTGAATATTGATGGTGCCCCACTCCCTTCCTGTGTGGCAGGTATTGGAGTTGTATTTCGAGATGAATTAGGTCATTGTGTCAAAGCAGCGGGGCGTCACTGGGAACCTTGGGATAGCGCACGGGTGGAGCTCTTGGCAGCTATTTCATTGAAAAGTTGGTTTGAAACATGGATGAGTGAGGTTTGTGGTATTATTATTGAAGGAGACAACAAAAATGTCACGGACTTCCTCCCTAGCAGCCAGAACAATGCAAATGTAATCTTTACCCTCCGGACAACCCGGACATTGCTTTTCTTATGGAGTTCAAACAAGTTAATTTTTATTTGCTCCATGTTTTTTTAACAAGACTGCTCATTCTTGTACTATTTTGAGCAGGATTCGGAGAGTCTTTTTACGCTTTTATAGTAGGATAAATCGCATAGCTTTTGATGCTCGTTGGGCATAGTTTTTTACACCTTTTATACTGTTTACCTTTATATTAATGTAAAATGCACACCATTTAAAAAAAATACATTATGAGGCGATTGAAGGAAGTTCAAGTTATGCGCCAAAAATCCACCACTGTTTCTCCTCCCACACTCTCACACAAAACGAGAAGGCATGCTTCAATTTCCATGGTGCCTCCTCCTCCACTCCCAATGCAATCGACGACCAACCACTTTCCATACTTTTGGATTCTTTCCTTATGCTGTAATTGTTTTGATGTAGTGGAAAACTATTGTCATAGCAGCTTATTTTAACTGAAAATTTAAGATGTTTATTTTATGGAAGGTATCTTCCTCGGTGGCATGGACTTTAGGGTGAAGGCTTGGTGGCCTTCATCCGACGTGCTCCTTTGGTAAAGTGTAAGATATTTTTTTTTCCTTATATTTAATTTATTTCTTCCAATTACACTCCTTCTTGTTTCTCACTTTCACAATCATCATCTCCCTTCCCCTTTTCAACCCCCACGTGTAAACTCCAAGTTTTCCCTCTCTCGGTTTTACCCTCACTACAAAACCTTAGCCACACCACTTGCTCTCAACTTTGGCCTCTTCCCCACCATCCAAACTCCACTTGGACACCACTACCTCTATACCATATACTCCTACAGTCCTGGACTCACCCACTAGGCATTGGCTCATTTTGCTAGCCTTAGACACCCTTTGGGGAGCCCTCGGTCCATCCACACCCACTCCTTCCCTCTCTTCCTTCTCACTCCACAGAACTCTTGGTTAGTCTTTTAATAATTCACTTGGACAACTTATCACATGGTCACAACTATTCCTCTTTATACATAAAAACTACACCATTCCCAACATTAGGTGAAATAATCCCTCCCTGAAGTTTTGGAGAAAATGCAGCGAGGAGGGCGGAGGTCCGATTCCTCCCCTCCTTCGCTGCATCCGAACCTTTGTCCGGACATCCAGAGTCCGGATGTAAATTTTTTTTCCAATTTTTTAGCCACCATGCAACTAATCTGAAGCCCCTAGATGTATATCTTCTAAAAGCTCTTCCTTCCTCAAAATATTATATAATTTTGTTTGAAATTGTAGTTTTCACATGCATAACTAAGTCTAGTTCCCTCACCACCAACATCTCACACTTTGGTTCTTTCTTCTAAAAAATTCTCATCCAAAATTCATATTCTTTTCTTGAGGGCCCCTCATATTCTTTAGAGATTATTAAAATATTGTTCTCCACTTAAATCTGTAATTTAATCACTTCATTATGAGTGCAAATTATCATGATCAATGATAATATAATTATATATTATGATAACTATGATAATCACTACAACCATAACAGAAATCCAAGATCATATTATTAACATAACTATCATGCCACCTGTCATAAACATTATAACTATCATTACTATGATAATAAACATCAAAAAACATATTTTTCAGATTTCTCTTAAGATACCTATGATCACTACCATTTGCAACACCACACTGACAAATCCAATTCTTTATTTGTAAATTAAGGTCGTTATTGTAATACATATATATGTGTCGTGTGTTCAGATCTTTTGGTCGGGCATCTGTCTGTCAGTTGTAAGTCCCCTCTGGTCTGGGGTTTGATTCCCCCCAAGTGTAGGATATGAGACTCGAATTCTTTATATGAGACTCGATTTCTTAGGCGCATGAGGGATGGTCGGGGCTTGTATAATAGCCTCTGAGTCATTCCTTTTTAAAAATAATATATATATATATATACATACATCTCATCTCATCATCATGGATATGCATTCCAGTGTTTCATATCCGCCCATCTTTTATTCTTTACATTTTTTCTTAAATATCATTTGATATGCCTTCCAGTATTCAAGTTTGAATTTTACTCTTCTAGAAATTTTCATGGCTGCTTCCTTCTCTTTGTGAGTTGAAGGACTAACTCAAATACAAATTGAACTTTTGCAGAGAAAAAGCAATCTGCGGAAGAGAAAATCAAAGTCAGTACCCAAACATCACATTTTTAATAGAACTATGACATTCACAATTTTTTACATTTTTGTCCTAATCTACCATAATTATCCATTTGTTTATGTAGATCTTCGCAATTTCAGAATCCCACGGACAACGAAGTCTCCAAAAGAACCCATTGTTCAGAAGATAATGAAGAGAATGAGAAGAGAAATGTTGTCTCTTTTGGTGCAGTTAAGAATGAAACAATACCACAAAATGTGAAGTCTTCGGCGAAGGAAAATATGAATGATTTGGCTGTTCTTCGCCGGCGATCTTCGCGGCTTCTTTCGAAGGTTTAGTAAGGTTTTTATGGGAAAAACAATAGCTTTAGAATATTCTGATTAAATTTTTTGTTAGATGGACTTTAGAATGATTGTATATGCTTTAGAATGTGTCTGATTTATAGTTAATTAAAGAATATTCTGATTAAATTTTTTGTTAGATGGACTTGGAATGATTGTATATGCTTTAGAATGTGTATGATTTATAATTAATTAATGTTACATTAATTTTATACTAAATCTAAAAGCTTTGAGATTGCTTGGTGATTATTAATTTTCTCCTATTATTGTCTAAAATCTATTTGTTTGCTTATTTTTGTATGTTAAGAAAAATTCCTTCCCAATCCCAATGATATTGTGCAAATAATTGTATGATTATAAGTTCCTTATTTTCATATGCATCTAATAATGTTAAGATAATCATGATGTTAATAGGATGATGTTGCATTGATGACAAGATAAATATATGTACACTTTTATAATTAACATTATAAAGCATGAAAAAGCCTCGACATGAAGACTATTTTTATCATATTACTACAAAAATCAATCACTATATATATATATATGCGCACGCACGCACGCTCGAACATACTGCATTTCAAGGAAAAAACAGTTTCATAACCAATTTAGATGTTACAATATGTGATATTATCACTTAATTTTTATTTGATAGTAGATAAAATTCATGCATTTATATAGAGAATTGAAGTGTGAAGAAGGGTATTCCATAAAATATAGTTCTTTGAATAATATTAAAAATCTACATACTATGAACTAAAAGAAATTTATTGTTTACCATCATTTCATTACAAATCAATGGCTTTACAAATACTAAAAACACTTAAAATATGTTCCGACTATTTTTAAAAATAATGGCATAAATCTAACATATTTTAATTTAAATCAAAATATAAATAAAATAAATTTTAAAAAAATGAAAAAAAAAAAAAAGTACCAAATGACCCCTTGATTTTGGTTAAGCTAAATTATTTTTTACAAGCCAATTAATAAAGCTCTTTATTAGGAAAGAGCGCGAATTTTAAAGCATGTTTAATTTATTAAATATAATTTAATTTGGCTATATGATGGGTAAAAAATTGGCACTCGATCGAGCTTTATTCAATTATATTTTATGAAGGGGCATAATTAAAATAATAATAATAATAATAATAATAATAAGATATCAAATTTCTTACACTTATCATTCATTCTCGAGTTTGAGACAGCTTTATTTGTGAGTTTCACAACATCACCACAATTCTGTTTGTTTCCTCATAAATTTCTAGAAATTTTTATGGTCTGAAGTTGCTTTTATCAACATAATCTATATAGTACTATAACTCAGAAATACTTCTTTTTTTTGTTTTTTGAAAAAAAAGATATGACAATATTTTCTTCCAGTAGATCGCGTCCGTTGCCTGACGTAATTTTGCGTCTGGTATTTTTCCACCAACACGGACCTAAATCACATCTTTATTTATTAAAAAGTATTTCTCAATACTAAAAAAGATTTTTAAAAATGGAGAATATAATTATAAAAAAATTATGACCGTTATTTTATATAAAAAAAAAAAAAAAAAAAAAAAAAAAAACTACCCCCAAAATGTCTGTCCATTGGCTGTGATTGGTCATTTCACACGTGCGCAATTCGAACCTACCAATTCTACTAAATTCCCGGAATGGCGATTCCTAAATAGAAAACTACAGGCGAAGCCCTCAGAACATGGCGGAGATTAAAATGTCAACCAAGCCGATGATCTGTCGTCTACCCTAAATTCTCTATATGAACCCAAATCCAGGAGAAGGAGAAGGAGAAGGCCCCTTCCCTCCCTACAATCTTCTCTTTCTCTCTCTCTCTCTCTCTCTTTCTGTCTAACGGCGGCGATATGGCTGTAAGCGGTGCCGATGATGAGGATCATCTGGTGGTTAGTTTTGGAGAGATGCTGATCGACTTCGTTCCGACGGTTTCAGGTGTATCATTGGCAGAGGCGCCGGGATTCATCAAGGCTCCGGGCGGCGCTCCGGCGAACGTCTCCATCGCGGTTTCCCGTCTTGGAGGGCGCGCGGCCTTCATGGGTAAGCTCGGCGACGATGAGTTCGGCCGCATGCTCGCCGCCATCCTTCGCGACAACGGGGTGTCCGACTCCGGCGTCACATTCGACGGTGGAGCCCGCACCGCCCTCGCTTTCGTCACCCTCCGATCTGACGGCGACCGCGAGTTCATGTTTTACCGAAACCCTAGCGCCGATATGCTTCTCACCCCCGATGAACTCGATCTAAATCTTCTCCGCAGGGTTTGTCCCTTCTACCCTTCTGCATTTGCTAATATCTTTTTTTTTTTTTACGCTTTCTTATAATTTACGAGAATTTCCTTCATCATGTCCAGCTCAAGCTTTGAAATTTGAGATATATGGTGGGATTATTTCTGATTGGATTTAGTTTATGTAGTAAATTTTTGGTCAATGTATTTTCAAATTTTAGAATTGGGCGTAAAGATCTTAAATCATACTTCCTCTATGATTTAGTAATGTCAGGATTCAGCTTAATTTATGTGGAAAATGAGATGAAGAGGGCTGTAATGTTTGTGTGGCTCAAAAATATTTTCTCGGCTTTAGCCTAAAAATCTTGGCTATGGATTAAGGTGTATGTAGGTTTTTAGGGGAAGAAGACAATATACCACATAGGGCTGTCAATTTGGCTTGTTGTTCGTGAACAGCTCGTGTTCGGCTCGTTAAGCTGCTCGTGTTTCGCCTCGTTCGTTAACCCTACCGAGCCGAACACGAACAAATTTTTAAGCTCGAAATGTAAAAGAGCCGAACATGACCAACGGTTTGTTCGCTCGTGTTCGGCTTGAAATGGGTC
>NW_018164630.1:188167-190488 GCF_001263595.1 Phalaenopsis equestris | reverse complement strand
AGCCGAACACGAGCCAAGCCTGAGCTCGCTCAAGCTCGGCTCGTTTACAGCCCTAATACCACAACACAAAAACGTATGCTCATTTTGTCACTTTTTAATTGCTCTTTTGGTCAAGGACTTATGGTATGTTTGGGATAATTGTCTATCTGTTTTGCGTTTTAAACCACTACCACAACTCTATTTGGGGACTGTTTTTTTGTTGCTTTCTAGAAATTTTTAAGATGATAAGTTGTTTTTTTTTTTCAACCTGACTTGCAAAATGTGGTGGCGAAAACTACTCTCAAATTATTTCAAACTATATAATTATCGGCGCAGTTTCTAAGAAATTGTTCTCTTCACCATAACTTTACAATCACATTTTTTTTAAGTTGGAGCCACTGCTAACAGGCCCTTAGTTTTTTTAAGCATAGGATGTTAGATTTATGATGTTTTTCTATCTGAATCCTTCGAAGGTTGGTGAAATTCTGTTTATAGTAGGATAAACTTATTGTATTACCGATGGAGCAATGCATCCTTATTTAACCGATTGTAAAGGGTTCCATATCACACAAAAATAGCTGGCAATGGTGTTGGTTGGCAAGGGTGGTAAAATATAAGGTTAGCTAAAGTAAAACTTGAACCATAACATGATCAATATTATTTTGGAGTTTTCATCATAATTGAATCCTGCATTATTATTGAGTTACAAATGGGGAATGAAACCCAAAATGTTATATTTAGGATCAACTAAGCCAAATAATTCATCAAAATTGTGGCCCTTATTTAAGGACATTCATGACAACCGCTTGTTAGGAACTAGCTTTTCAAGTGGGAATCGTGTTGTAATTTCTTTATATATATATATATTTCATATGGCCTTATTCAAGGTTATGCTAATATTAGTGCTATTCTCCAGGCAAAAGTGTTCCACTATGGATCTATAAGTCTTATAACAGATCCATGCAGATCAGCTCATTTAAAGGCCCTGGAGGTGGCTAAGGAGACTGGATCACTTCTCTCTTATGACCCAAATCTCAGGCTGCCATTGTGGCCCTCTGCGGCTGAAGCTAAGGAGCAAATCTTGAGCATCTGGGACCAGGCTGATATCATTAAGATCAGCGACGTCGAGCTCGAGTTCTTGACCGGCCAGGCTTCCGTGGAAGACGAAGCGGTCTTGAGCCTTTGGCATCCGGGACTGAAGCTTCTGCTGGTCACTCTTGGTGAGAAGGGGTGCAAATACTACACCAAGGTATGTTTTCCTGCAATATATTGTATTTTCTTTAGTTTAGAATATGCGGTCTCAAGAAAATTTATGTAAATTCCTGCAAGACATAGGAACTTGCTTGGTATGTATGTAAATTCCCCTGATAAAATTTGAAAGATAGGTTCAGTTCCAGCTTAAATTTAACAATCTGCAACAAATCAAATGAGTTACTACCATAGTTTTGGGAACAAATTGCATCATTCTCGCCCGCTAATGCTGCAGGATTTTCGAGGGACCGTTAATGCGTTTAGTGTGAAGCAAGTCGATACCACCGGCGCCGGCGACGCGTTTGTCGGTGCCCTACTCAGCAAAGTAGTTCAGGATATGTCTGTATTGCAGGTGCTCTACCATAGCAACATTTCTTTCATGATTTCCTGATTAAAATATTCTATTTGTAGAGCAGCCCCTAAGATTTTATTGATACTTTTTTTCTGTGGGCACAGGATGAGAAAAAATTAAGGGAAGTGCTGAGATTTGCAAATGCTTGTGGAGCAATCACCACCACCAAGAAAGGTGCAATTCCTGCGCTGCCAAACCTTTCAGAAGCTCTGGCATTCTTAGAAAAGCAATAGAAGAGTTGCCCCTCCTTTTTTTACATTTCTATCATTATTTCTTTTGCATTGTTTTAATTTTTGTATTCCAGAGAGAGTGATATGACACTTTACTTTGATGTAGTAATAATTAATGATTGCTTTTTATGCAAATTGCATGCAGTTGCACCCCCCACAATTGATGTAATTTGTATGATCTATTGGGCTTTAATAATAAATTCCTTGCAAACTCCATGCAATTCCATGCAATTCAGCTTCAACTTGTGAAGGATGAAGATAGAATAAATAATGAAAAAAAATGGTGGTGAAATTTCCAAAACAGAGTCATAATCATGTCATGAAGAAGCAATAACGAGTCAGCCATTTTCAATTAGGACAAAAATAAAACAGAAGATTTACATAGATACCATTCAAATTCTAAGTATTTACGTATCTATCACCTAATTTTCAGTTCTGCATGGATCTTACTCAGGTATGGAAGTGTATTTAATTTTAAAAATTAAAATGATTATAGTTTTTGAGATGTA
>NW_018164630.1:184345-187986 GCF_001263595.1 Phalaenopsis equestris | reverse complement strand
CGTACATACTCCTCCCAATGTATCGACTTCCAAGCGTTTCAGCATATACATTCCAAAGCGCATCATAAAGAGTGGAGCAGCATAAATTAGGCTGAAATGGTTTTTCAGCCATAAAATACAGAAATTTAAAGCGCCCAATTTTTTCCATTTTCAACTCCAGGAGCTCTTACAGTTCATCCTGCAAAGAAATGAAAAACAGTAAAACAAATTTATTAAGGAAAAAAAAAAAAACTGAATAAGGAATAGTAATTAGGGCTGTCAAAAAAGATCATTTTTCGCGAACAGTTTGTGTTTGGTTCGTCAAAGAGTTTGTATTCGAACCGTTATTGTTTGAAATATAAAATAATTTAAAATAAATATATACAAAAAATTTATGATATTTTAAAAAATTAAATTTTACAAATTATAATATATATTATTTATATATATTAATATTAGGGATGTCAAACTGACTCGTCGTTCGCGAACAGCTTGTGTTCGGCTCGTTCGTTAAGAAACGAACACGAACATTGACTTTACGAACAATTTCGAACACAAGCTTATTTCAAATAAATTAAATTTCAAACGGTTCGTTTACACCCCATAACAGTAATGCTGGAGATTAAATGAAGCAGCACAACTTACATGATAATCATCAAAATCACGGTGATGATGCTGCAATAAAACAAAAGAGAGTGCGAAATAAAGTTACTGAACTTCACCAGAAAATTTGAACAGGTAAAGAAAATCCAACCAATTTCATCATGTTTCGGGTGTTTTATTTGTAAATATCAATGTTTCGGGTGGCGTGTGTGTAAATGTATTTTTATGCATTTAGTTTGCATTCAACCAATTTCATCATGCTATTCTAAAATACATGTATTTTAAGGACATTCAATCATAAACATCACAAGAACAAGCAAAATTGATTGATCAAAAATCAAAATAGATGCGCGGTTAGATCGGCATACCCGTCTATATTTATCCCTGTATCTCTCCCTGTCCCGATGATAATGACGATCATGTCCCCTCTCCCTTTTCCTTCTCTCACCTTCTTCCCTTGCCCTCTGAGCTTCCTGCACAACAATTATCAAGTTTTACATTAACCACCAAGCATTCAAAAGTAGAACTAAGCCAATTATCTATCACCTGCTCTTCCTTTGCTCGCCTGATTTTCTCTGCTTCCTCAAAGGCCTCCTTCTCAGCCTGAACAGGCAAACAAAAGAGGGATGCATGCATGATGAGACGTTTAATTTTAAGTAGAATTTAGCATTTTTGCAACATCTACCCTACCTCTCTATTTCTCGTCCAAATCTCTGCAACAACTTGTTTAGCATATTCCGGGTCATCACATATAAGGATATTGTCAAAAACTGAGCCAGCCTTTACCTGCATTGTTTCATTACAATTAAAATTATCACATTAAAGTAGTAGTGCGTTCAGAACAAGAAATGTTAAAAGTTAACCTAACTAGGTTTCGTGTTATCTCTAACCTGCCATACTTCAATTCCGATATACTTCACAGGTTTGAGCACATAGAAGTCGGGATCATCTTCAAATTCTGTAAAATGGAGATAAAAAGTGAGCTAAAGAAACATGAGCTGTAAATATCTCAACTATTTCCTTGTGATACAAATCTTAATGTCGGTGTAATAATATTTATTTATTAAAGAATAAAAATGCCCTTCTTTAATAGAGGTGCTATTGTTGACACTTATTATAAGTTTCACTTGAATCTTTAATAGATTGTCAATCGTGCTACTTATGTTGAGTCGAACCTTAAACATCATAGAAGTGTATATGGCCACATTGCTATAGTAAGTAATCCATAATTATTTAAAATTTAAATGGAGCATGTGATGGCATAGCTCAGTTTACATAAATATCATTCTTGCTGGCATTGGAATTGATGATAGGAAATAAGCTTTGATCATATTAAAAAAAAATGATTGTTACAACACATGTCAGTGACATAACATATGATCATATTAAAAAAAAATGATTGTTACAACACATGCCAGTGACATAACATATATAAAAAAAAAATGTTTGTGTGAGAGATCCGAATGCTGTACTACTACTCTGTTGTTGATATGATTGACCAAATGGGCAGTTGATTCCATAAAAGGACAACTATCTTGGCAGTCATTTAACTACACTAAGTGAAAGAAAATCTTCCTCTTGTTCATGTTATTATGATTACGTATAAGATATGTTATCATAGATAGTTGATGAATCTTTTTGGATGTATAAAAACACGCACAATGCTGTTGATAAAAATGTGTTAGCACGCAAATGCATTGATTATAATTTTTCATACAAAGAATTATGAACACAAATGTACCATCAATCATTGTAAATATTCATGCCATGTAACATTATTTTAACCTGATGTAAAAAATGTCACTAGTTATATTATCATGTTATGTATTATTTCATTAATTACAAATAAGTATTATATATATATATACATAAATCAATTGGTCGGGCATCTGCTTGTCAGTTGTAAATCCCCTTTGGTTTGGGGTTCGATTCCCCCCGGTGGAGGGTGTGGTACTTTTAATGGATATAATTTATCTACTGCATTTGCCTGAAAACCAATTTTTTCTTTAATGGATATATTGTTGTTTTTCATCTGAGGGGCTGTTTAGTTCAGAGTGCAACACATTCAAAATGCAAGGTTGTACATTTTTTAATGTTTGGTTGGAGGGTTTGGGTGTACTATATTCTAAAAGCATAGGTTTTAAGTTTCTCAGTATTTGTTTGTAAATCAAATTCAAAATATTTTTTGAGTTTTGATTACTGCCATAGATGATTTTTAGTGAATTTAAAAAATGCCTAATTTGGACTAGTTTCAAATACCCCGCGCGAATGCACATGAAGTTCACAGGAAAAAATAGCCCTCATAATGCTAGACCCTCACAAGTGACTCTGCCTTCTGGCAATCCTTATGTCTTACTTTGCCATCAACCTCACACTTCATGTCATCAAGGCTTTCCTAGTTTTAGGGAAAGGCTTCATCCCCATGATTGTCCCTTTGACCTCATCTAACTTCTATTGAGACCCAATAAAAATTTGATAATCCATTTCTTCTCCACTAATGTTCTATACATCATATCATCGGAACTTCCATACATATGTATCATATATATCTAATTGTACCAGTACCTTGATAGTGTGTTGAAGTATTGAGTAAATACTTAACTTTTCCTATCGAAGCTTATACAGTTTTGTCTCAATTTCAATAATTTTAAAGTATTCCCGGCACTAAAATACGTCTCACGAGCTGCTTCCCCGGTCTTCTGTGTTGTCCTATAAAACAGAAAAATCTCTCCAACTTTTGTGGTCATAGAATTGATCAAACAATACATGACCATATGATTTTGGATCTTCCATGAGCAATTGTTAGGATCAATGAGCTCAAGAATTGTGTCATCTCCCGTGAGATGTTCACCTTTTTCTTTTCCACAAATGTACATAAACACATTGGGATCATTAAAAAAAGTTATGACCATTGAGTTTATGGTTTGTGATAAAGAACTATCCTCTGGAGTAAAACTAGACATCTTCATTTCGTAATTGGTCATAAATACTATACACATATAGGGTCGAATAAAGGAGTTTGTTGCTGCTTATAGCGAGAATAGAGAATTGCAGCTTCA
>NW_018164630.1:172035-184335 GCF_001263595.1 Phalaenopsis equestris | reverse complement strand
TAATCCAACTGGTATGATAAGGAGCAGAGAAGGGCCTTGCACATTGGTTGGATAAATTTTGGTGGCTGCAGGGAGGGTTTCGGCTGTTAAACGGTTGTTGGAGAGGCTCGAACGTTTCTACGAGCGAGCATACAAGGGGGTTTACAGTAGAAAAGACCGACGAACAATGCAGTCAAAGGCAACCAAATCGACAACAATAGAGGCTGACATGATTTTCTTGCTCATAAGGGGCCAACAAATTCGTCAGCTTCATCCTAAGCAGACGAAATCGGCTAACTATGTAGATTAGAATCCCAACGACGCAGTCGAGACCGACGAGCGATCCAATCAGACCATTCTCTACAGAACTGACGCAGACAGAGGAGATTAGCAATCCAGTCTAAGCGTTTGACAGCGTCGATCAATGTAGGCAGACGAAAGATGCCCTAATCCTGTCAAAACAAAGCATGGAGCTCTGATACCATGAAGAAAGGTTTAGAAACATTATTCACCTATTTAAAATATTTATCAAATTACAACCTTTCCCCTATTATATAGGGGACGGCTTTAAAACTATTACAACTTATAAAATACAAAACAAACAACAAAAAAAAGATAACATGATAAGAAAGTAATAAAAAAAGAATAAATCTGAAATCAAAAAGTCCCTCCAATAGTGATGTGAGTTCACCCAAATCACAACAAAAATGAAAATATTATTGTTGAAATTCAAAAGGGATTACAAACAAAGACTCTTAATAACAAGGAAATAACAACACAAACATAATTGACTCTCTAGCGCGAGGCCGAGAGAGGCGGACGCGGCTCAAGAGCAAGTCGGAAGGAAGGTGGATATGCAGCGGCAGACAACAGGTGTCTAGATGGGAGTTGTGGTCAGCAACAGAGAGTTGTCTGGAAGAAGGGTCGTGGCAAGTAGCGGGGGTGGTTTGGGATTTCAGCGGCCCATAGGAAGGAGATTCATGGATTAGCAGCTAAGAGCATAAGAGGGGAAAGCAACAGAGGGGGAAGCAGCGGAGGAGAGTAGGGGAATTGCGATATAGTAGGTTGGGCGGCAACAGCTCTGAACTGAGATGGGAGTAGTTGCAACAGCAAGGTGGGAGCAGAGGATTTGCGACAGTGAAACAAAAAGGGTGGGAAGTCGGAAAGATGGCATTGAGCAAGTGAGGGGAATATGAAAGGAGGATTATTCCTGTGGGAGCGAGTTACAACCAGAGCACCCCTAGAAAAGATCACCACCTCAAAAGAGTTTTAGTAGGAATACCTCCTCGCCATCAGATACAGCCCGAGAGGGGAAAAAAACTACACAGAAATTTGAAACATAACATATAATAATCTGAACACTAAATAAACAAACCACACATATATAATCACTAATGGTAAAATAGGAAAGGGAGGCCATCAAATTTGGGTGCAACCAGAAGGGGAGAGAGTTGGCAGCAAGCTGAGAAGGAGGGGGGTAACGTGGGCGGCCAACCCCGCCCCAAAGGAAGGTCGACCAATCCAGTAGGAGGCTGAACTCGAACCTCTCTAGTTCGGTTCAGTCAAACTCTCAAAGCCTCACGTCAGTTCCCAAAGCCCCGCATCAATCTCTCGGGGCTAGAGAAGCTTCAACCTCATTCATAGAAGCTTCTGATCCTCTTTTGAGGTCCTAGTAGTACCTTGATCCCACTATCGCCCGCACTATGTCCCAACGCATCAAGGAGTTTTCTCCACTTGCGAGCATACATCCATATCAATCCGCTCTCCTGGGGGTCCGTTGTTGAATTGCACTAAGTTTGTGTGTCTTGTCTATGCTGCTAAATACTCCCAAAGCAATCTGCAGTCAACTCAACCCGATTTGAGGTGAGAGTAGATTGAACCTCTCCGAACGATGGCGTTCATGGTGGTAATATATTGATCGTGATATCCCACAATGCACTCTGTCGTGATTATCCCGAATCTGGAGCATGTAACCCAGTCCTCTCATCGACTGTCGTCACCAAAACTAGCTCTATCGACGCTGCTCTGCTTGAAAGGGCGCCTAAGATCTCATGCTCCACCAAAGAGAGGACTGTGTTTTCCATCCTTAGTGAAGGAATATGGGTTTCTGAATCCATTGCATTGAGTCATCCGATCAAATTGCCATGAATTTCCCAAAAAAAAGTGACAAGCATCGATGGGGACCACATCACACCACATATGATCCTGCATCTGAATCCCAATCAAAAACTGCACGAGACACCAATCAATGCTGACCCTGTTTTCCTTCTTCAACCACGTCAGATAACATGGCTGGGAGTGACTCTAAGTCATCATACCCAATTTCTCTACCATCTGCGTAGAAGCCACATTCTTACTGCTCTCTCTATGGATGATGAGACCGCAAACTTTCTCGTTCATAGTATAACGGGTGTAGAATATATTGTGATAAAGCCACTGTGAATCCCTCATATCCTCGGCATGTAGAACCCGTTGAACTACGAGCATCTCGCCCTCATCAAATGGAAGATGATGCACCTTGTCAAGCTCCTCAACGGTCTCCTTGTTGCTAACCTCTTCCACAACAACCCGCTCAGTGAAAGACGCAACTCAGCTTATCGGATAGCAAGAGGCGATGTGCCATATCTGTGGCATTTGAAGCATTGCCTGGTGGGGGTTGTAGTAGGCATGCTTCTCTTCTCAGGCTTCTTTTCATCGAGAGTGGCTCTATCCTTCATCCAAACCAGTTTTCTTAGCTCCCTGAGGTGTGCTCATGCTGGTGTCGCCAACTGTGGATGGTTATCTGATTGGTGGTGGTTGTTTGCTCTCTTTTTTCTATCTTTTCACTTTCAATACTAAGGTCTGAATATCCCCAAACGAACGATAAGGCTGCAATTGTACCACATTGCTAATAGCAGGCTTCAGGCACCCAAGATACAGGACTACAGTGTGCTCTTCAGGCTCGTTCAGCTTGCATTTCATCTGCAAGTAGACGAACCAAGTTGCAAACTCCTCCACTGAAAGGTCTCGCTATTGCAGGTGCTGGAGCCTCAAAAATATGCCCTAGCGGCAATGAGATGTAAGGTATTTATTCTACATTGCTTTCTTCATCTTATTCCACTAGGTAATTATATCATTGTCTACTATTTTCCTTTGTCTTTGTAAGTTCTCACACCACAAAAATGCACTATTTTTTAACTTGATAGCAACTAATTTGACTCGTTAATCCTCAGGCACATATTTATATTCGAAAATCCTTTCAACAGAATGAAGTCAATCAAAAAACTCATTCGGATCCATACCTCCCTCAAACTTTGGTAGATCCATTTTGACGTCAAATCCTGATGTAAAAAATGTCACTAGTTATATTATCATGCTATGTATTATTTCATTGATTATTATTTCATTATTTTAACCTGATGTAAAAAACGTCAAAGTCCTTGTGGACTTCATACATGGTCTCTTCTCTCGACCTCCTCTGATATTGAATTCCAAAGTGGTGTGGATGATATTCCCCGTCGTTGTTATCTTCCCTATGGAACGGATTTATAATAAGAAAATAACAACACAATCATAGTCGACTCTCTAGGGTGAGTGTGAGAGTGGAGGACGACGGCTCGAGAGCAAGATGAAAGGAAAGTGGATATGCAATGGCGGATAGCAAGTGATTGGATGGGAGTTGCAGTCAGCAACAGAGAGTTGTATGTAAGAAGGGGTGCAGCAAGTAGCGGAGGTCTGGGATTCCAGCGGCCCGCAGAAAGAAGGTTCAGAGGTTGGCGGCTAAGATCAAGGTAAGGGGAAGCAGCGAAGGAGAGTAGGGGAATTGCGATACAACGGTTGGGCAGCAGCGACTCTGGACTAGGATGGGAGTAGCAACAGGTTGGGAACAGCGGATTTGCGGCAGTGAAACAGAAAGGGTGAGAAGGTAGACAAGATGGAAGCGAGCATGTGAGGGGAAGATGAAAGGATTAATATCATTGTGGGAGTGAGTTGCAGTCAAAGCACCCAAAAAACGTTGGAAAAGATCACTACCTCAGACAAGTTACAGCTGGAGCATCTCCTTGCCTTCGGATACAACCCTAGAAAGGAAAAAGACTTCACACAGAAATCTGAAATAGATCATACAAGAATATGAACCCTAGCCAAAAAAAACACGCACATATAAAAGCTAATAGGTAAAATAAGAAGGGGAGGCGCTCACATTTGGGCGACAACCATAAAAGGTAGAGGAGTGGGTTAGCGGCAAACTGAGAAGGAAAGGGGGGTAAGGTGGGCGGCCAATCCCAACCCATAGGAAGGCCAGACGATCCAGCAAAAGGTTGGACCTCTCTAGGTCGGTCAAGCCAGCCCTTTAGCAGCCCGTTCAGGTGGATTCCCAAAGCCTCGCGTCAGTTCCCAAAACCTTTGCATCAAATTGCTTGCACAAATTGAACATGTAGAGCGTATATGACCGACGGGCCAGCTATTAGGGATAGAATTCTACAACTTTTTTTTTGCATCAAATTGCTTGCACAAATTGAACATGTAGAGTCTATATGACCGACGGGCCAACTATTAGGGATAGAATTCTACAACTTTTTTTTTAAAAATTTTCATATGTACTTGTTACAACCAAAAATGTGATAATGGTTCAAAAGAATCCCAAAATACAATAAAATCCAAATACACTGCATTTCAAATAAATATGAAATAAAAATTCCATTAACATAACAATCCCAAAGTGAAAAATAAATAAATGTAAATTAACTTTTTTTGGGATTTTAAAATATACATTTAAATTCATTTTTGAAAAATTATCGTACGCTTAAGATGAATTACAAATTCAGCATTTGTGAAGTGCCCCTCCCCGTAAATCACTTGTCATAGTGCTTACTAGTGCTAGCAAAGAATTCACCCTCGTTTGTTCTTGCATGTAACTTTGACACCCAACAAATTTTGTAACTTTATTTACAGCCAAGCAAATAACTCTCTCAAGTATCTCAATACATTGAATATACATTGCATTTAAAAAGCACTTGAATTCTAAATGCACTAAACCAAACAACCCTTTGGTAGATGCTAACTAGTTTATTAGCAGGTCATCAAAGCAAATTCTTTAGCAATGGTTATTATTTGAATTTGATATTCATTATTTAAGTAGTGCTGCTTTGTTTAGACTTGTGTTGAATTCTAGATTAGTTATAGTAGTTGTAATCAATTCTATTTCTTTTAAGTAGTTTGATGTTTTAGTTCTCCTTGGATGAAAGACTAGTAGAATTCAATAAAATTTCATCTCATATTTTTAAGATTATAGACTTTTGCCAGCATATTTTTATAAATGAATCACATTCTCTTCAATACAAATTTTTTTCATCATGTAGTGTATTGCCGAAGCATATTTTTAATACTAAATTGCCGGCGTAAAATGAACAAATCCTACCACCACGATGCTCTACTTCACCCTCCATACACTCCAATCCACCCCAACACCAATATAAACAACCTTCACTACCACAAAAATTGGCCAGGGCAAGGTCACAAAACTAAAAATGAACTGGCAATCAAAGAGGGTGAAAATCTAACAGATTGTGAACTTCCAAAAATGTTATCAAACAGCTTTGCCATAAAACTTGGTATTCAACCCAATTATTGAGATTTACAAATTAAATTTAGGATATTGTTAAAATCAAAATCTGCCCAAAACATGACCTTCCTCTTCTTGGGCATAATTTTGGCACCTCAAATAAAAAGATCTAGCCAGTATTACTCACAAATTGACAACTTTTACGAACTAATGATACTTTGAATAATACTGTGTGTAATTAAATTGGTTAATGAAGGGAAATGCTATTTAGTACACTTTCTTATTATTATGATTGTAAGTGAGGGTGGGGATTTCCATGCCAGTAGGCCATCCAGCTTTACTCCGGCTTTAAAGCCATTTCAAAAGTTCACAACACTGAGCAGATTATATTGGTTTTCTCTTACAAGATTACCTGTTAAATCCTCTTTAAGAGAATAATAATAAAAAAAAATAAGAAAAACGAAGCCCACGCATACCCAAATAATTTTTTTAAAAAAAAAGCCATACAATTCCCTACAAAGTGCTTTTATCCAAGCCTGCACAACAAAAAAATAAGCATCCTAAAATCTCAACTTACCAGGATTGTCGATCCAGGGAATCTTCCATTTTCCCTTGTAGTTGGGGTTTTTTATCCTCTGTAATATTCATATGTTGCAACAACTGAGAAACAGAAGCTAAATCTTACTCTATAAACCCAGTGTGTAACTACTAAAGAAGAGATCATGAATAAACCTTTGGTTTCCATGGCCCCTTGTACGCTGGATTTGGGATCTTTGGTGGCTTCCATATTCCGTCTTCATCTTCATCCCATGTATCAGGCTAATCGAAAAGAGAAGAAAATATAATGTCAGAACCCCCGACTAAAAAAAGGTTTTAACAGCTGAGAACTGCAAATTTTTCAGGCAAATATTACAAATTATTCAGTGAGAAGTATCTGAGAAGTGCATTCATTGCAAATAATTTAAGCTGTCTGTTGTGTACCTTTTTGGTTTTTGGGTTAGGAATTTCAGCTGGAATAGAATCATATCCCTGCATTACATTGACAAATTGTAAGAAACAGGACACTTATTACTTTCAGAAGATGAATTAATATCGCATATACTATTCCGTAGACAACCTCAGGTTTAACATCATCAGGATCATCGATATATTCCCTATCATCCCAATCTGCAGGCTACATGCAATATGCACACATAAGAGGAACAAGCATAGAAGCAAATAAAAGAGTTATTGATTAGCCTTTAAATAGAAGCAAATAAAAGAGTTGTTGATTAGCCTTTAAATAGAAGCAAATAAAAGAGTTGTTGATTAGCCTTTAAACGACTGTAAAAATAAAACGCTGTTATACCTTTTTGGCATTAACAGATTTGATCTTACGAGGTGGAAGAATATCCCAATCAGTATACAGGCTTCCAGATTCTCTTTCTCGATTGTCAACCAGGATACTGTAAGAGGCATCAGGTCTAAGGATAAATGTGTAAAAGTGTGTCAATTTGTCCGTCTCACACTGCAAATCCTTCTTGATGGGATAGTTCTGTCCCTGATATGAATATATCAGATGAAGCTTCTTTGTCTGGGTACCACATATATCAGGTCCAAACATTAAACTGCATGGGAGAACATTATTAGTTCAGATAAATTATGTGAAGTACTACATCGTTTGTTGAATTAAAAAGGTGCTCGTGTGAGTGCACGGATGTGAAGGAGCACACTAAAGAAAACAAAATTGCGTTCAGAAATCCTATCTCCATAGTTCTAAAATACTATGTCGTGCTGCTAAACCAAAACAGATTGTTAAATAAACTGCATAATCATACCATATGGGCCCAAGAAAGAAAGGGTAAGGTAAATTTGTAAGGACTGCAACATATTTTCTAGCAGCATTACAAGTTGCTATAGTAAAAATACAGTCTCCTCTGACGGCCAGTCAAAAAAAAAACAAGAACATGAACATGCTGTGTAGCATCATCACAAATTTTTATACTATAAAAAGTTTCCTGACCAAGATCCAAACCAAAAATAGTATAAAATGAATACTACTCCTTTAAACAGTAGTATAGCTAGTGAAACAAAAGCCTTTTGATAGCAAATGAAATTTAAAACTCAGTTAAGGATATGGACCATATTAATGATGCATATCCAATATCAAAGAAAATGTGAGCGTTGAGGTGGAGGACCTGTATGGTGTATCACCGCTGAATTTCTTCTGGTTGACATAACCGGAATGAAGTTTGATGTAACCACCGCCACATTCAATGTCCTGCTCAAACTTTATGGAGTATTGTAGCACTAATGTTCTATTCTTGTTACTGAACTCTGGAATTTTTGCGGATATTGCAAAATGTCTAGTATCTGGGTATGTCTGAATCCCTGGAAGCTTACCAAAAAAATGTCAGCTTCAATTTAACCAATAGATATGGAAAAACATATATGCCAATAACATGGCAGAATAAAACTATCTTAACAAAAAGAGTGAAACATATGAAGTCAATGGGTTATATATGCCTTTGTCATCAGGGTCACCAGCCCAGTTTCCCGCAGTGTGCTTAAAGGAGCCAGCCTTGCCTTCACTTTTTTTCCAGTCTGATCTCACCCACCGGCTCTCCCAGCCATCTTTCAGAATTAAAAATATATATATTATAACAAAAAAGGTTGAAGCATGGATAAAAGCATTAGCATAAAGAAAAAACAGAAAGACAAGAAGTAATTTACATGGTTGAAAAGGCAAGATAAAGTAAATGCTTAAAATTGAAGTAGAAAAATAAAGACTATAAGTAATTTTCAGGAGTAAAAATTCAAGATAGCACTCGATTTAAATGGAATATATGACGGAATCTTATAACCCTTTGTCAAAATCTCAGAATCATCATGACAAACAACATTGTCATCATAAGCCTTATGCCAACCTACGAACGGGCTTTATAAATCATCATCATCATCTATTCATCCATGATGACTATTGCATGAGGTGTTAAGCCTATTTTGTGCAAATCTTCTGGCATAACTTATTTCCAGGATAACTTTGGTGGAGATGTCCTTTGTAATTGATGTCCAAATCATGCAACTTAATTCTTCAAACCTTACCTTCAAGAAGTGCTCCTCCAATAATTCACTCCTAACTTATCATTTTTTTTTTTTCATAGATTTATTCTTTCTCATTTCTACTATGTTTAGCTTAACATGTCAACTTGTTTACTGCCCAAAACTTCCATACAATATAGCTAGGTCAAATGCAATGTTGATAAGTCATTACATGAAATCAAATAAAAAGAGTCAACATTTGTACTCAAAGATGCGCTCTAGATGACGGTTATTTGGAGTTCCTGTCGAATGTTGATGGAAGTGGATGGTTTTATCAACAACATTACTGTTACGACCCGGCCGGAGGCTTGAAATTAATCAAGGCGTGTACAGATAGTTTGATAATGTGTCAACAACATTACTGTTACGACCCGGCCGGAGGCTTGGAATTAATCAAGGCGTGTACAGATAGTTTGATAATGTGTATTAAATTTTCTATATTCGTCTAAAATTTAACAGATGAAAGAGTCATTGCAAATTAATTTAAATGATACAATTAAAATTACCCAATTAATGATTATTCGCGTCTTCTATAAACGTTTTGTCGTCTATTGCCCGTCTTTTAATAATTTCATTAAACCTAAAAAGTTAGTTAAAACCACTTTGAGCTAAATGAGCCTGTAAATACTTACTTCTAAATTATAACAATATAAAAAAAAGCAATATGCATGCCAGTTAAGCTTCTTTATAAATTAGTATAAACATTTGACATTCTACTCAAAGAGGTTTATAACAATATCATATCAATTTCATTTTATATCAATACAACTGTAACAGGAGGCATTATCTAAAAATTGTGTCAATTAAAACATCAATATTTTTTTTCATTTACGTGCATTGGTACATTAGTATTCTCCCACTAATACCATCAATGGGTGCTCCATCATAGCTAGTAATGCACATAAAACAGTCATCATAAACATATGTATTCATCACATTCAATTCAACATGCTATATAAAGCACATATCAAATGCATGAATAAGTAGTTACAACATCTATAACAATATGACCAATAAAAAGAATAATATCTCAATCAAAATAAAGCGCACATAAATATCATCTACTGTAAATATATTTGAGAATAAACAAATTATTACTATTGCTAGAAAATAAATGTACTCACCTCGATTAAGCATAATTTGTTATTGGCCTTGACATCGATTTCTCTAAAAATTGAAAGCCTAACGCGTGATATAAAATTTAATTAATTTATTATTTTTAAATTAACTATTAACTTTTCATTATTTAAACATTAATTTTTTTTTTATATAATCATGCTTAATTTCTATTCAATAAAGATACTTTTATATATAAATATCTTATTATTTTTATTATTATTAAACCCTTACCTTGTTCCCTCCCCCTATGCACGGAGAAGAAAACATGTAACCTCTCTTCCTTTCCAAGCTTTCGGTCCAAAGAGGAAGGCTCCGCACTTCTCCTCTTTCCTCTCCGTGATCCGCACGTCAAAGTCTCCTTCCTCTACAAGCCGAAACTTCTTCTTCTACACGCAAGCGGCTACAGTTCAAGTCTTCTTCTTGGATAGAACCCACACGAGACTTCGCCTCTCCCGCTTGAGTTTGCTTCCTCCCGCTTCCTCTTCCTCTACATGGTACCAACACCACTTCTTCCACCACTCAGCAAAGACGCCGCTTTGCCCTAATTCTCACTTCGTCCTCGCCGCTTGGCTCCAGGTAAGTCGGTCTAAGTCTTAAATATGTGATTTTGCTTTTTTGACTTCCTAACTTCTTCTCCCTTCCTCGCTCGGTTTCACGACTCCTCAATCCCTCTTCTTCGATTTCACGATCTTCTCGCTTCTTCTCCTCCTTCCATTCATTTGGCTCGACCCCTCCCATCCTCTTCCATGATTCTTCGTTTCCCCTCCCCTATGTACAGAACCGTTATAATCACACAAAACATTAACATGAAGGACTCTCTGATCTACAACCAAAATTGTCCCTGATAGAAAAGAAGGATCCCAATGAAATGAGAGAATCTCAAAGAGCAAATGAAAAGGAGGGATCCCAGTGAAATGAGAGAATTTCAAAGAGCAAAGGTGAGATAACGTAGAGTTAATCGGTACCTAATAACAATTCCCTCCAAGTATGGTTATCCCCTAAAAGTAGATTTTCATAAATAAATAACATATCATTTTGAAAAATTTGACAGCCGTCATGGACTGTATTTCTAAGGAAAATACCAAATTATTGCATTTCATATCAAATCCTTAGGATAGGAATCTAAATCAAGTATGTAATCATCTCAACCACAGAGCTCTCAATTACACAAAAAAACAAATAATCAAGAGAGACCATGCTTCTTACATAAAATCACTAAAAGTAAAAAACTAGGAGACTTGACCCAAATGATAAGCTATTATAATAAGCATTAAAAGATTAAAGGTTTAGTTTATCCTTAAATAACGGAATTCAAACAACTACACACCTTCTAGCAAGTAGAGACTAATTAGTTGGTCGTGGCAAGTTGTAAAGCATGGTATACACCATCAGATGAAGAAGCTGGGGGTCAAAAAATCAACCAAAAAAATAAAAGATAAAACCTAATTTGGTTCTAATCAAGACAATCCATCTTAGCGTCCATAATGAAGGGCAAATTAGTATCAAGGGGGAAGGATAGCCTGGTACTAGTAATAGAGACTGATTTGTGGTTTTTTTAGCCCATTCGGGCATGTTACGGCACCGATTCAGCTATACAAAATCAAATGAAACTCTGGCTCAACCTTTTGCAAACGCTTCGAGATCTCCACACCACACTTTAAATTGTGAGAAACTCTGGCTCAACCTTTTGCAAATGCTTCGAGATCTCCACACCACACTTTAAATTGTGAAAGATCAAACAAACCATTCTACTTTAAAAGAGATGCCATGACATCCACATCCTATCAAACAATTTATCGGAACTAAAACATCGAAATCCAAAGAGGTTGCAGCTCAACATTAAAAAAGCATCAAACACTATCAGACAAGCAGACTTGACTATTATGGATAGTTTACTCGAATCGGAAAAAAAAAAAAAAAAAAGAGAATCTCTCACAAAGAGATAAGCAAGTTGAAATCACCTTCAAATCGCTCTTCAAAGATTATCTCGCAAGAAGAAGGAGAAAAGATTAGGGCGAGGATGAAGAGGAGGATCAACAGCATGGGGTTGAGCTGAAGCTCCTACTACCAGCTTGAGTGAGCAGCAGCTAGGGCACGCTCCACCCTGTACGTGTGAGATCGAACCCCACCCAGCCGCTCTTAGGTCAAAACGCACTACTGTTACCCGTCCCCAAAAACATTATTAATATTACTTTTTTTTTTTCAAAATAGAGAATTAGACGAATGTCTATGCTGAAAAAAACCCAAGGGACGTCGCGATCAGCCCACACCATTCATAAAGAATAAGTTCATAGATCTTGAAATGTTATTGGCAGGAATCATCTCAACAATGAGAAACAAAAGTTGGGATAATTTTCGAGATGACTTTCTCCTGTTTGGCTCATTTCGGAGGTTTTGCTAAGACAGATCGGGGATAACCTTCAGGGAGACTTTCTCGTGTTGTTACACTAAAAAAGATCGCAAAAGGAAATCTCAGTGGTTAACTTTCAGGATTGTTTTCTCCTGCTTCTTCACGGCAGAAGACCGCAAAAGAAAATCTCGGAAGTCAGTCTCTGATAACTTTTAAGACGGTTCTACCC
>NW_018164630.1:170584-171935 GCF_001263595.1 Phalaenopsis equestris | reverse complement strand
ATGTGGTGAAAGTAGAGAAAACAATTAAACAAACAAATGGGGAATTGCCGAGAAAATGGGTGAAATAATCCCCACCAAAAAACTTGATCCAACGGATTAAGGATAGAGCAAATAGAAGAAAGAATGCTCTCAGTTTCCCATATGTTGTTTTTGAAAGAAAGAGAAAAAAGAACCAATAAAGGATCCAATAGAAATTGTACAGAAAGAGGAAGCGGGTGTAGACCAGCATCCCAAATCTACCCAAGAAGAGGTTGCATTTGTACATAAAGAGGAGGAGGAGCAACAACCAGTCAGTCATTATGTTAGTGAGGACTACCCATACAAGGTATGAAATGTTTTCTTAAAGTATTTAAATATGGACAGTAAATATTCTGATTTGCTTATCTTACAGGTCTAGCCAGCATCACAAGTGATCGAGTTTCCTGCTATGCGGGAAATAATCGATATATGCTGTAGAAAATACACGGACTTGTTAGTTCACCTAATTTTTTGGTTGTTCTTCATTAATTTTGTAACTGTAAACTGAAATAATTTTATATTTCCAATGTAGGGGTGACCTTTTAATTGATATGGAACATGTTTCAGTGTCGCGACGTTATCTCGATGAAATCTTGGGAAACGGTTGGTTAGGCAATAAATAGGTTGACTGTTTTTTCCATGTTGATGAAGAATAAGCGATGTAACCCACCACATCTATATAGATCGCACATATATGTTTCTTCATGCCACTGGGTAAACTTTGTAAAATTAAAGTTTTTCTTGTTTGCATTTATACAAATCTAACATGACAATACTTTGAATGTTATTTTATTCTTCTTGATGTAGTTGTATAGACAAGGTAACATTAAACTCTTTGTCACACATATTACAAAGGATGTTATCCAGAAGACAGAGTTAATATTGATACCTATAATAAATAATCAACATTGGATACTTCTTATTGGAACACTAACTGAGGGGAAATGGAGAGTTTATGACTCCTTACCCAACATAATGCTGATAGACGGTTTACTTGTTCAAGTGGATATGGGTAAGAAATTTTTTATTGGATAAACCATCCCAAAATCAAAATTTTTAAGCAAAAAATACCTTTTGCTCTTTTCTTTCTCTCCCAGTAACATAGCTTGGAATTGGATACTCTTTTAGGTCGCATTTTGGCTGGATCATTCATATTTGATTTGTTATTCACAAGATTTTTGTTTTTTTAGCTTATTTTCGTGACTTTGAACATCTTCCACTTATTATATCATCAATATCCGATGATAATTTCTTCATTAAATCCTTCATGCACTGCTTAGCCTATGCATTTCCATTGGTTTTATTAGTAATTAGATATGACATTTTTTGCATG
>NW_018164630.1:139689-170484 GCF_001263595.1 Phalaenopsis equestris | reverse complement strand
ATGAGAAACAAAAGTTGGGATAATTTTCGAGATGATTTTCTCCTGTTTGGCTCATTTCGGAGGTCTTGCTAAGACAGATCGGGATAACCTTCAGGGAGACTTTCTCATGTTGTTACACTAAAAAAGATCGGAAAAGGAAATCTCAGTGGTCAACTTTCAGGATTGTTGTCTCCTGCTTCTTCACGGTAGAAGACCGCAAAAGAAAATCTCGGAAGTCAGTCTCTGATAACTTTTAAGACGGTTCTACCCTGCTTCTCCACGAGAGCAAATTGCGAAAGAAGAACCAAGAGCATTAGCTATTTAGGAACGGTGAATTTTTTTTGATAGTATTACTTTGAATACCCATAATTATAATTATATGTGAATGCTTGCTTCGGATTCTCATGTCACATAATTATATGAAAAATATAATTTGAATTCCCATGACATTTAATAGTTTCAAATGCTCTGAGTTCCTAATTAAAGTGGGTCATTTTTCCTCATTAATTGCAATCGAGACTCTAGATGTGGGAAAAAAATTGCGTACGTAAGACGTACGCAGCGCTGCGTACATCTTCCAATAGCAGCTCGACACATCAGCTGAGTCGGTCCCATCGCCTATTTTTGAAAATTTACTCGCGCGACCTGTCGACCCAGCCCACTCGATTATAAATGAGCTATAACCGATCTATAACCGCCGCGTAACCGATCCGTTTAATCCCGCGGTGCAGCTCCAATAAATGATCCGTAACTGGGGTGTAACCTCCGGACGATCGAACCGCGCGTATAACTTTTAGGTAACCTCCACAGCCTTGTACAGAGGGATTGTAACTTTTCGGTAACCGACTTAGCAAATGTATCGATCGTGTAACCTGGTGGTAACCTCGGTAGCCAATGTAACATTCACTTAACGTGTACTGATCAAATACCCAAAAAAAAATAAACTTAGTTGGCAAAAAAAAAATAAAAAATAAAAAATAAAAAAAAAACTTCTCAGCAATTGATGTGAACACAAGCTTCACAACCGATCTTCACCTAATCTAAGTGATAAATTAAATAATCTCTTCACCTTCTCACCTCACGGTGTGATCGCAAGCTTAAAGGAAAGAGCACATTGCCTTGTAGACTCCCTCTTGGTCTTGCCTCCCTCATACCCTCAAGAAAAAAACCTTAAATGATAGAAAAAAGGGGACAACTCAGAGAGTTTGGTGAGGAGAGGTCATTAATGAGGCGAGGCTGCCAGCGAGAGGAGGCTGGGGGCAAGGATCGACAAGGGGATTGCACAGAGGGAATGTAACTTTGTGGTAACCGGTTGAGGAAATGTACCATTCGCGTAACCTAGCGGTAACCTCAATAGCGAATGTAACCTTCGTTTGACATGTACTGCTCAAATACCCACGATACAAATTTATACAGTAAGAAATCTTTAGGGTTCATTGACGTTTTCGTTCATGTCTAGGGTTTGCATTCCTCTCAAACGTTGAGGTATTGTTTAGGGTTTCACATTTGGATTAAAACGGAGGACATCAACAAGATTACGACCTTGTTGGAAGAGGAGAATGTTGCACAGTTTGACGAGGTGGAGAAGCGGGACGTGGAAGATGTCAAGAAGCTTGAGGTCAAGCTGCCAAGGCAAATGGTGAAGGGTGGATGTAAGAAGAAGGATTTTGATGGCTTTAAGACGGAGGGCACCGAATCCATTAAGAAGCCCAATGTCGTTTCTAGGTATATTTGAGATTTTACTTTATTTTAAGTTTTGTGCTTTTAGAAGATAATTCTGAATGTTGAATTTTAAGCTTGAGTTTTAAAAGATTTTAAATTTGAGTTTTTGAAAAGTGGTTTTGAAATTAGGGTTTAGGGTAGAATGAGTATTTTGATTAAATGAGTTTAATTTTGTAGGGAATTTTTACTTTGATTATTATTTACATTGTTTAACATACATTAAAATTAATAGTAGGTTTTTGAGTGCAAAATCAATGAACTGCAGATGTCGTCCATCTGCGGTACGAGAAGCTCTGGATAAGGTCCGACCAACTATCGACGAGCACACGTGGAATAAGTTGGAAACCATGAGCTTGGTTCAATTTTTTGAACTCCCTTCATACCCTCAGGATCATATTCTGAAAATGCATATAATTAACTGTTGGAATATTGATCAAATGACATTTCAGCTAGGTGGGAAAGAGCTCAAATTTGATGCTGACCAAGTTACCCTCCTAATAGACATTTCCAATAGAGGGTCACCCACATGCTGAAATAAAGCTCCGTTCTATAGCATTGATGCGAGACAAATGAAAACCCAACTTATAAATTTTGAGTCAGGACAATCGTCTGACATTTTTATAGAATTATTAATAAACTTCATATGGACTAATTTACTTTTTCCTTCAAGTAATTTTAGAGTATCCAAGTAGCTGTCTTCTCTTTGCGAGGACGTAGAAGCTTTCAGCTCATATAATTGGCCTGCGACAGTGTGTGGCTTTTTGATTGAGCAATTGAACCTATCTGTTATGAAACTTATGATGGATCAGCTACTTTGATATATTACTGGTTTTATTTTCTTCTTAATGGTTTATTCTCACATTATTGATGAAATCTCTTTTCATTATTTTCGATTTTCATACCAAATATTTATTTTAACATGCTTCACACAGCTCTAATTTTATTAGAACACTTCCTTAGTTGTGCCAGCAGTTCCTGAGGCTAGACCCCGAATGCTGAGATGACCAGTAAATGTTAGATCAAATGCTTTACATATTCAGCCAGCCTTCAATATGCTCAGCCCTGCCGAGGTGAATTAAATAATTTTCAATTGAAGTTGGTATTATGATCATGTTATAAATTGATTTCCCTTGATTTTCTGTAATTTTTTTGGCAGGTGTATGATTTTTTTTTGATGTAAAGGAAAGTGAACATCATTTACTTGTCACTTCCTTTGAAGAGCCCTCCAGTCCATCAAAGCTTCTCCCACAGCGGGAGACCCTTTCCATACCACAGTCACCCATGCAAGTTGAGGCATCTCTTATAATTACTTATTATATTGGTACTCAACCATCCAACTGTCATACATTTGAATAGACGAGTCAAAGAATGAGACAAACACTTAGAATTGAAGAGATTCATGATTTATTAAAATACCAACAAAAAATTATATTTGATTTTCAAGTATCCATTGACAGTCGTCTGACTCAATTAGAGAATAGAGTTTTGGAATTTCAAGACTCTGTTCATAGTCAATTGACAAAGTTAGAGAGTACTGTGACCAACCTAAAGTGTCATGTCCTAAGAGTAGAGAAAACAATTAAACAAACATATGGGGAATTACCGAGAAGATGGGTGAAAGAATCCACACAAAGAAGCTTGATCCAAAGGATTAAGGATGGAGTAAATAAAAGAAAGAAGGCTCTCAGCTCCCCATATGTTATTTTTGAAAGAAAGAGAAAAAATAAACCACTAAAGGAATCATGAAAATCTATAGGAAGAGGAAGCAAGTGTAGACCAACAACCCAAATCTCCCAAAGAAGAGGTTGCATTTGTACATAAAGAGGAGGAGGAGCACTAGCCAGTCTGTCATTATGTTAGCGAGGACTATCCAGACAAGATATGGAATATTTCTTCAAGTATTTAAATATGGGCAATTAATATTATGATTTGCTTCTCTTAAAAGTCCAGCCAACATCACAAGTTATCGACTTTCCTGTTAAGGATGAAATTCCAGATTATATGTGGGAAACAATCGATATACGCTGTAGAAAAAACACGGACTTGTTAGTTCATCTAATTTGTTTTGCTGTTCTTCATTAATTTTGTAATTGTTAACTGAAGTAATTTTATATTTCCAATGCAGGATGACCTTTTAATTGATATGAGACATGTTTCAGAGCCGTGATATTATCTCAATGAATCCTTGGGAAACAGTTGGTTAGACAATGAACAGGTTGATTGTTTTGCCATGTTGATGGAGAATAAGCGGTGTAACACACCACATCTATATAGATCGTGCCTATATTTTTTGCCATGCCATTGGGTAAACTTTGAAAAATTATAAGTTTGGTTATTTGCATTTATACAAATCTTACATGACCACATTTTGAATTTTATTCTGTTCTTCTTGATGTCGTTGTATAAACAAGGTAACATTAAACCCTTCGTCGCACATATTACAAAGGATGTTATCCAGAAGATAGAGTTAATACTGATAGTTGTAATAAATAATCAACATTGGATACTTCTTGTTGGGACACTAACTGAGGGGAAATGGAGAGTTTATGACTCCTTACCCAACATAATGCTGATAGACGGTTTACTTGTTCAAGTGGATATGGGTAAGAAATTTTTTATTGGATAAACCATCCCAAAATCAAAATTTTTAAGCAAAAAATACCTTTTGCTCTTTTCTTTCTCTCCCAGTAACATAGCTTGGAATTGGATACTCTTTTAGGTCGCATTTTGGCTGGATCATTCATATTTGATTTGTTATTCACAAGATTTTTGTTTTTTTAGCTTATTTTCGTGACTTTGAACATCTTCCACTTATTATATCATCAATATCCGATGATAATTTCTTCATTAAATCCTTCATGCACTGCTTAGCCTATGCATTTCCATTGGTTTTATTAGTAATTAGATATGACATTTTTTGCATGTGTGTTTCGAATATTAGGTCACATTTACTATCATTTCACATTTGTGACTGTTGGAAATGCTTGTATGCATCACTGTTATACATATCTCTTTTTGCATTTGTCGAACATCTCAATAAGAGATATTTATCTGAGATCTTTTTAATATGTAGAAAATTTAGTGTCGTAGAGAGTGTGCACGTAATAGCCCCATCATTTTAAATTTTCTACGGCTACATTGAACCTTCGAACTAAAAGGGTTGAAATTTACCACCCAATTTCAATTTGTCATGTGATCATCAAAACTATTAATAAAAAATTCATTTTCATTTTTTACAGAGGCGTGTAATCAGAGACCACATGATCCATGAATAAACTCTTCCTCAAACATATTATTGAGCTTCCTTGAGTAAAATACTGTTGTTTGCCTCAATATTGGGTTGTTTTTCGCAATTGGAGTGATCACAAATTAATTGCACTTGTAATCTTCGTCATTCTCGTTACGCCTTCATGTTCTCATGACTTGTTCAAGGCCCAAAAAACAATCAGTAATAGAACTTGTGGGTTTAGTGACACCATGACAAATATTATTCGTTGATTAACTTCTCTGTGTAGATAAAATTCTCATTTCAAATACATCTTTATCAAAAGTTGTAGCCCACCTTGTGGGTTTAGTGACACCATGACAAATATTATTCGCTGATTAACTTCTCTGTGTGGATAAAATTCTCATTCCAAATACATCCTTATCAAAAGTTGTAGCCCACTTATCTCTGGTGTTGTACATCTCATCTAACCAAACGTTCTTCTGTAGATTACAAGTCTCGATCATCATCTCCCATGTATTATCAAATTCCTCTTCAGACTCGCATTTGCTCATAAACTTATAAAAAAGATTAGTGACTATTTTATTCACCAACCCGCAGTGAACCTTTATAAGCAATTTATTGTATATGTGTCACTAGCATAATCTATATCTTGTATTTGACAAAATTTGTTCTATGGCTTTTCCCATTGCCTGGTCCTAATCAGTATATATTGTAATTGGATGATTGTCGCCCATAATACAGATAAAAATTTTAAAAAGTCATTTAAACGACTCTATCGTCTCCTCTGACAAGAATCCAACGCCAAAGAGAACATTCTGTCAATTGTGGTTAACTCTAACAAAATGAGCACAACACAAGTTATATTTATTTAATATGTAGCTAGTATAAAAAATGATAAGATTACCAAAGCAATCATAATCATGTCTGGACGTGACGTCACTCCAAAAAAAAAACTCTTCAGCTTATCCTACCACTCTCATCAATTTCGAAGTCCCACTCAAACATGTTATCCTCAGCACGTCTCTCTGTGAATAGTTGCAATGAAGCATTGACATCGCCATTTTTAATTCTACATCTCCTCTCTCTTTGAATGAAATTGAAGGCATCTATCTTAGTACACTCTAAGTTCTCAACTCCCCCAACTTCTGTGGCTAGAAAGTTAAAAGCATCTCTAGGACTTATCCCTGATTGTGTCATCGATCTGAGCACATCTGCATTGACTTCGTTTATCTTTCAGCTGGACCGCAAGAGGTGCTTATCACCAGGGTTTGCAAAGGAGTGGTTATGAGACACAATGAATTTTTTAACTGTACAATTGTCTTCAGCATCAATTGTGTATCGAATCATTGTCGAACAACCGCTTCTTGTATCCGCTCTTTTGTATTTAACAATTTGTGTAGCCTTCAACTCTTTCTTGAAACCTGCTCTTCCACAGACAAAGTCTTTCGTCTTAAGATTCCTGGAGTTAGGCCAGAAATTGTCGTGCTCCTTACGAACACTAAATTCGATATATGAGTGTAAGCACAATATACTTCGTAAGCTTCTTTCTCATTGTGGATCACCGTTTCAAGTAAAATATTTTCACTTTGATCTGTACATTTAGCTTCACTCTCATCAAACTGCAAAAAATATAAAACTATATTAAATTCAATAAACCTAAACAAACAAACAACCCTACAAATAAGAAACACACCCAACAAATAAGAACACTATAATAAACCCTAATAAGCACAACACAACAAACATAACAAAAATCACACAACTTTACAAACATTCACCTCCATAATATTCTTAAAAATCATACAACAAATATTGTACATCTCTAAAAGAAAACAACATTTTAATAAAAACTGAAGAAATGTCTCCCAGTCAGACCTCAAAACACACTAAGGAAATCACCAAGAAACACAACAACAAACACACCAAGGAAAACACCAAAGAAAACACCAAAGAAACTGACCTGAATACACCAAGAAACAAAGATATATCGGCTGATAAACACAGAGAAATTTGTCTAAAAAAATAGAGAACTACAAACATACAATTAACACGCAAACACCCCTCCACTTTAACATTGACTTCTTCTCTGTTGGTCGAAAATATATCTTCTCCTTCCCCGTCAGACACGAAATTCCAGTTTGTGCAGTCTATCTTCAACGTCAAAATGCAATAAAACAGTAAATCCTAACTGCTTAAAGGTAACATTCTCGCGCTCTGATTTTTGAAAGAAGGTTATCAAGCTATACAACTGCGTGAATTGGCGAAAGGTTCTCAGTGGGCGAAAGTTACAAAGAGTTTCCCGCCAAGTTACAAACCCGCGGTACAGAACTTTGGATGTTACCTGAACGTTACACGGAAGGTACATTTAGTCCAACGGGGTGAGGGGTTATCGGACAGTTACACAACCTCGGTACAGCGGGGAGCGGAGGGTACCGGCGTGTCAGTTGTACAACCGTTATTGGAGTTGTGTGACTGCGCAGTAACCTCCGCTACAATGGTTACCGCGCAGTCACACAGTCGCGGTTTCTCAAAGTTACAGATCAGTTATTGGAGTTGTACCGCGGGATCAAACGGAGCGGTTACGCGGCAGTTATAGATCGGTTATAGCTCATTTATAACCGAGCAGGTCGGGTCGACGGGTCGCGACCACCTCCACTTTAACATCGACTTCTTCTCTGTTGGCCAAAAATGTATCTTCTCCTTCTCCTTCAGACACGAAATTCCAGTTTGTGCAGTCCATCTTCAACATCAAAATGCAATAAAACAGTAAATCCTAACTGCTTAAATGGTAACATTCTCGCGCTCTGATTTTTGAAAGAAGGTTATCAAGCGGTTACATTGTATTCACTGAAGCTATACAGCAGCGTGAATTGGCGAAAGGTTCTCAAAGATTACCGCCAAGTTACAAACCCGCGGTACAGAACTTTGGATGTTACCAGAACGTTACACGGAAGGTACATTTAGTCCAGCGGGGTGAGGGGTTATCGGACAGTTACACAGCCTCGGTACAGCGGGGAGCGGAGGTTGCCGCGCAGTCACACAACCGTTGTACAACCGTTGTACAGGGGGTTCGCGGTTTCTCAAAGTTACAGATCAGTTATTGGAGTTGTACTGCGGGATCAAACGAAGCGGTTACGAGGCAGTTACAGATCAGTTATAGCTCATTTATAACCGAGTGGGTCGGGTCGACGGGTCGCGCGAGGGTAAATTTTCAAATATAGGCGGTGGGACCAACTCAGCTGATGTGTCGAGCTGCCATTGGAGGACGTACACAGCGCTGCGTACGTCTTACGCAATTTTTTTCCCTAGAGGTGACCTGAACCTTGACACATGATAAGGGCTTGAGAATTGCTGCCAACAACCAATACAGAAATTGTAGCAAATTATGATGTTAAATCTATGAGTTGTTGAATTGTTTTTCAGGAGTTTGAACCAATAAAATATATAATTAGGACATTGTGGATATATGCTCCTATAAACATCGTTGGTGTTGATTCTACTTGTGATATCTAAAGACAAGAAATCCAAACAACTTTATATTACACATTTCACACATAAACCATCATATTTCCATTTATAGCACCCAAAACATTAAAACATACTACAAAAATAACAACTTATTAGATGTATTAAGTAGCCACGCCATAATTTCCAAATGACAGAGGGAGCTTTCTGAAACCGCAGCTTATGCTGATAAGCTGCTGATCCAGATAAGCTGTTGATCAGCAGCTGATCTGGATTCAGCTGTTTGATTTATATGTTTGGAAGAAAATTTGCAGTTGTTTCTGGATAAATGACCATTCTGCCTCTGATTTGGATAAGTTGTGTAGCTGTTTGGTATCTGCGCTTGGAAAACAGTTGATTTGCTGTTATTTCTGGATAAATGACCATTTATCTTTTCCCTTCAATTTTTTAATCAGCTTGATTAATCATTATGTAATTATGAAAATGGATGAAAATAGATTCTCGTGTAAAGTTTGTGAACGATTTTGTAGAGCTCATGAGTTTGATCCAAGATAGATAGCAATGATGAAGGCACTCATTTTCTTTTAAGATTCTCACTAAAATTGTCCAAATCACATGTGTTGAACTAATATCTTTATATTCCGCCAAAAAAAAAACTTAAATGATGAAACCTTAACCCAACAATGTAAACTAATAAATTTAGATGATTTATATAACAATTAGGTATTAAGGAACGAATGTTGTGGTATGCATGCAAAATTTTCACAAGTAAATTGTAACTTTTCTTTACCCAACAAAACTTGGGTGTAATCAACAAACTATAATCACCTT
The DNA here is from genome assembly GCF_001263595.1 of Phalaenopsis equestris. Classification (NCBI taxonomy): domain Eukaryota; kingdom Viridiplantae; phylum Streptophyta; class Magnoliopsida; order Asparagales; family Orchidaceae; genus Phalaenopsis; species Phalaenopsis equestris. Next base: position 161,258 of record NW_018164630.1, on the reverse strand, counting down.
TCACCAATGATTCTCTTGATTTCTAGTTCTTGCCAAATAGTATAATGTTAAATAATGAAATCATAAAAATCAAACAACCCATTTATCACCACCATCACACCCACAACCATTCACTTGCACATTAAAACAAATGAGAACAAAGAACATCTCTAAAACTAATTATGCTAGAGAGAAGAATCAACTAATTGAAATTTGAGCAAATTACAATACAAAATTTGTTTTTAGCAAATTGCTAATAAACACAAGCAACACTCCTCCCTTTCACACGAAAGTGGCCAAGAAATGGATGTCATTCTGCACCCACAATCACACGCAAAAGTGGCCAAGCAATGGAGAGAAGGGACGGCATGGGATATGCAGCATGCCCGTTCATCCATTTTTCCAAAATCTAAATGTATATAACCTGAAATTTACATCAGATTTGTGTGGTACGTATGTAAACGTCCCTTTTTATAATTTTCTTCAAAGTAGGAGAGATTATCAGCAAAACTTTAAGGTATTGAACTCCACATGCAGAGAAGATTTGCACCAGGATGTGATACACAAGGTTGATGAGAGGAGAGAAGGGATTTACCTGGAAGGGGATAAATGCCGAAGAGAGGAGCTGCTGGCCTCCTAGGATTAACGCCGAAGAAGCAGGGAGAGGAGCTTATTGTGGACGGAAGAAGCAGCGAGAGAGATGGAAGAAGCAGCGAGAGAGCTGAGAGAGGAGCTTATTGCGGGCGGAAGAAGCAGCGAGAGAGCTGAGCTTATTGCTGATGGAAGAAGCGGCGAGAGAGCGGAAGGAAGCAGCTAGCGGCTAGGGATCGCGAGGTAGGCAAAGAGCGAGGTAATTTGCGACAGTTTATGTGAAGGGCAGCGGAAGTAATTCAAGGGTAAACGCAGCGAAGGAAACGCTAACCGCAGGGGTAATGCCGCGGGCCAGATTATGCCAAATTCGAAATCACGTTTTTTAAAAAGCTGGCTGAACGTGCGAAACAAACACTACAGCGGCGTTTTCAAAAACGCCACCGTAGTTTTAAGCTGCCCCAAACGGGCCCTTAGTATCCAATTATCAATTTGACATTCCATCGCTAGCTCCGTCAAACCTGTGCTACTCGGCCACCTATGCCAACACCTTGCTTGATTGCTACAAGGTAGCTAGGGCTGTCAAAATGGCTCTCGCGAACAGCTCATGTTTGACACGTTAAGAAGCTCGTATTTGATTCGTTCGCCAAGTTAACAAATCAAATACGAACACTTTTTTTGTGCTCGATATATAAACAAACCGAACACGTACAAAGATTTATTTGTTTATGTTCGGCTCATTTTGGGTTAACATCTTGCCCCAACCATTAACATCCTACGGTTGCGTGATTTAAGATTTTCAAAACGACTATTTGTTAGCGAACAACTCATGTTCGGCTCGCTAAGCAAACGAGTCAAACATGAACACACTTTTTATGTTCGAAATATAAACGAGCCGAATACAAATAATGATATTTTTTTAACGAGTTGAACACGAGCTGAGCCTAGGCTCGCTCGTGTTTACACCCCTAAAGGTAGCCATCTCGAAGATGCTGACAAAATTGAAGAGGAGAGCGATAAACAGATGTTTGTAAAAAACTTCTACATCAAACTTAACCCAAAATCGTCGCCACCAGTGAAGCGCTGCCACCTGGAGCATCTCGAAGATGCTGACAAAATTGAAGAGGAGAGCCATAAACAGATGTTTGTAAAAAACTTCTATATCAAACTTAACCCAAAATCGTCGCCACCAGTGATGCGCTGCCACCTGGAATGTTGCCTTAGACCCCACAACTAGCTATAATTGGGTGATGGATTCAGTACAGTGGAGGAGGATGAGACACAATGCTAGTGGTTCCATGTGATCTCCAAAGCAACATATTTGACACACTGAAGAAGAAGAAGGATGAGGAGGTGGATGATGCAGGAGGCCTTCACAATGATCGCCGGAGCAGCGAGATCCGGCAGTCGCCAAATTGATGAGATTCAGATAACTCCATTAATGGAGGACAATAAATGTAAACAAATATAAAAAATTTAGAGTGATATGCATGCAAATCCCTCAAATAAATGTTCTATGGTCATTGCACATGTCGAGTAGCATACAAGCGAAAAAAAAGAAGAACAAAACATCTATAAATTCTCTCCATTATCTCTTTATATTCTCCTATTTTTCTCTTTTCCTCTCTATTCTAAGAGGCTTGACATTTGTTAACAAATTAGCAAATAAGTTTTCAAAATGTTGTCTACATATGGAGGTATGTACATAGTTGCGTTTTGAAATTCATAATGAATATCTAGTTGTACAGTGTAAGAGTACAGCATATCGATGTCCGTGTTTACAAGGTGATTATATAACTATAATTTCATTCCTAATGTTTCCTAACATGCCTTGCTAAACCAAGAGACAAATGCAGTTGCACCACATATTTGCTATGATAACAGAAACAAACATAAAATGGAGAGAAAAAAAGGCACAGCTTGGGAGAAAGACTTAGCATCAATAGAGCTACTAATTATGATTTCATAGAATAAAACATACTTCCTTCCATTGGCATAACTCTACCGTCTCTAATCAAAAGTAATACTAAAATCAAATCAATAGAGGAATCTAGTTTATCAATTCTCTGGAAAGATCAAATCCATGTAACTAAAATTTGATCTTCTAAACTCTTTTAATTCGCATAAAATTGGTGGTCCGTAAGAACAAACCCCTTCCAGAAGGAACAGAAACTAAATGCACCAGAAACTAACCCGAGTATTCCCTTACACATGCATGAAATTCAGTATAAGCCTTGTCTTGTGCCATCATCATATGTAGAAATGTATAGTTTTCAATTTGGGTTCAAATCAAACTATGTTCGGAATAAAACGCAATCAAATTCTAAAACTCAAACCAACCATTCATCCTGCATCAATCTTAATGATATTGAACAAAAAAAAGGATATTTTAATCTTGCATTTCAAGGTCATAACATCAAATTTTTATAGGGTGGAGAATGTCGATTCTTCACATAAAAAGATAAAGTCCGTGCCGCAGCCACACAGTTAAACTCGCATAAATACAAACACACAAACAGACACATATACATATGCGTGTGTTTCTCAGCATCTAACTGTCTGTATTATTCAGTAAGGAATATGACATAGTTATGTTGTGTACAAAACTTTCCACGTCTGTCCTGTCACCATATACATGCTCATGTTGTCATGTTGCGTGTCATTATGTGTGCTTCAATGTTCTTCTTTTTAACTGGCACGACAGTACAAAGGCTCCCTGATTGATATTGCTATCTGCATATATAAGCTCAATAGGCGAATTCCACGGTGCACGACTTTAAACCGCACAAACACAAGCCTATAAACTATTCATCAAGAAACTAAAACAACTTAAAACTCCTACAAGATGATGCCAAATGTATTAACTTCTTCAGCATATCTAATTATCAGAATCAACCTGCAGGAAGTATAAACATAAGGAATCAAACTGCGGAAAAAAAAAAATTGAAGGAAGAAGATTTAGAACTAAAAAACTGAAATATAGGTTAAAATGTAAAAAGTGCATGGACGTGCCCATCTAATTCCCCAACTAATGTATATTTGTATAAGCTAATAATGTACCTGTGGACCATCAGAGCCGGCATGGATTTCTAATGACACCCTACCAACAGAAGCTTTGTACTCACTAGAATGGGAATGTCCATGACTATGAAGTTCAAAGCTTCGGCCGCTACATAACGATCCATGAGTAGAATTTCTTAACATATGATGTGAGGAAGCCGAAGGGGATGCAGAAACTAAGCCCTTCCTTGCAAAATGACTAATTTTCAACCGGTTTATCACTTGTATAAGGGCATCTCTGACATTTGGAAGATCTCCACAAATCTGGAAATTCAAATAATCACATATCTCATGTTACTTAGTTCAACGGAATGAACTGTTTGTGTGCCTTGTTAAGTACACACTATTTCAAGGACAAGGACAAGAACAATAAATGCAAGCATATTTACCTCTACCATTGCGTCATCCACAGCTGCAACACTTGGAAGGGAGTCTTCAACTATGGAGATGCTTGTTTTTGTGGTTCTCCTCATCTCCTTGATGAACAAACCCCCCTTCCCAATCAAACCGCCAAGCTGTGACCTCAGTACCAAAAGACGTGTTACATACGAAGGTCCGTCATATTCACCATCCACCTTACTACTGCAACTGAGTTGTAACTGTGTTGCAGCATTGATGGTTGGCGAGTTAGAGATCCCCATAAACTGTATATTAAGTGAATCAAGGATGAATAAAATATTCGGTGCAAATAAAACAGCAGAAAATACAAAGACACCAAAGAAGCTGAACAGCTAATACATGCCTCTTTAGCCGAAATTAATATCATGCAGTCTTCTTCATCAAAAAAGCAATCCAGATTTATTGTTGCTCCGGATTCCTGTCTGATCTGATTGATATTAGCGCCACCCTTGCCAATCACATCTCTGATATTAACAGAAGGGCACACCAAGCGCAAGATGAACTCATCCTCCACTGGAGATCCTGGATCCCGAACCAAATTGCAACCAAATGTATTGTAGGATACTTTGGAAGACATATAATTATGGGACCGTGAAGGAAACTCATGAAGGAGACATGAGATTTGAAACAAAGCCTCCTTCGCCACCAAAGCATCTCCTCTAATCTGATACCAAACAAGTCATATATGAAGAGACCAAGCAAATCATCGAGCCCAGGATAAGTTAAAGGGTTACCAAAGCAAGGAATAATACAACATAACAATGGTACAAGTAGGAGTTTAAAAGCTTATGTTATTCTCTACATTCTCCAAAATTAGATTATAATGAAAGAACACTGGGAAAAAATTAAGGGGCATTAAAGATTATTGTTGGCCATTTTTTTAGAGCGGATTAGCTTTAGGCCTACCATTGAACCTTTTAGGCCTGATACCAGGCTAGGAGACCATTGCCTAGCACCCAATGATAGAGACACTTAGACTCTTTTCTAGCACCGTATGAACCTTAGTGGCTTTAATACCATTGCTAATTCAATTATTTGAGCTTTGGACTCGAATGACCCAAAATCAACACTAGAATGACTTAGAAGTTATCTTGGGACTTAGTCAAACTTAAACTTTCTGATTACACTAGGACAAGCAAACCCACCCAATGTTTTCCTATGTAGAGCCTAATGACCCTATAAGAAACCTAGAGGAACTCTAAGCCGACTTTAAGTAACCTTTAAAGTGTCTGAGACTTCTAGCGCTCGTGGTTGTAAACTTTTAGGTGAACTTCCCTTAATGACCTCCCCCTAATGAGCTCAACATCTACATCCCTATCATTTTTTGGCCACCAACCCTACTGGGTGCTAGCATAATGATTTCAAGAAATGTTATGTCATCTTGAGCCATTGCTTGACTTATAACGGCAGTATTGGATTGACCATGATCTTGGTGACCACCTTTAGATCTAACCCAAGCCTTAGATGCCCAAACTCATTTAGAACAATACCAAAATTGACCCAGAGTAGGTCAAGTAAGTTTAGTTAAGCTTGTTAACGTTGGGCCCCTGCCATTGGAATTTGACGAGTCCAACTGAACTCCTAACAACTAAAAGTGACTAGGCCAAACTAGCTTGAACAAGGCCCAAGCTAGTGACTAGGCCAACCTAGCTTGACCAATGCCCAAACTCATTTGACGTTGTAATTTAACCTACTATTACGCATGGCTTATTCATCACCTGGTAGACTCTAAGTGGCCATATTGAGGCCTTGGATTTGATTGCTTACTTGCCCAAGTTGTATTAGGCCAAACTAGCTTGACCAATGCCCAAACTCATTTGACGTTGTAATTTAACCTACCATTACGCATGGCTTATTCATCACCTGGTAGACTCTAGGTGGCCATATTGAGGCCTTGGATTTGATTGCTTACTTGCCCAAGTTGTATTAGGCTTCACCCATCCAAGAGGTGGCTTGACCCATTTAGCCCAATAAGCTTAGACAGATCATAGATGGACCCAATTGGAATAAGCATCAATTCCCAAACTCATGGTTAGCCCATGACCTTTACTAGACTCATTTTAGGCTAAACTAGCCCTAGGCAGACTAAACTTGATCGAAGTGTAGAAAAGAAGTAATGAGAACAACTCTCAAGAATTTTTATTTTTCTTCTTTGTACAAGGGGTAAAGTATATAACAACTCCTAGGAAAATTACAAAATAGGTATAAATCAAAAAAGGAGGGAAAAATAATTAGAGGGTAGTGATCCTATAGAAAAGCGCATGAATTACAATCTGAGGGTGGTAAAGAGACAGATCTAACAATACAGAATCTCGATTCACGTGTCTTGATTTAACGTTGTAGAGCCTCGATATGTGTGTTTTGATTTAATGGCGTAGAGTCCCGATCCGTGTGCTTAAATTCTCTGTTATCATTAGAAAATAAATTCAACACCCACCCTCAAACTGAATGGTAGAGATGTACCATTCCAAGTTTGCTTATGATATTTTTAAATATTGGATTGCAATCCTTTGGTGAATATGTCAGTCATTTGATTACTTGTGGACACATATGAAGTACAAATCGTGCCACTTTTCAATTTCTCTTTCATAAAATGTCTATCAACCTCAACATGCTTGTTACGATCATGTTGTGCGGGATTGTGTACAGTAATGCTGGTTGATTTGTTATCACAATATAATTTAAAAAATTTTCACTTGATTTTTAAATCCTCTAATATAAATTTAACACATATAAGCTCAAAAATTGCTTGCATAAATGGCTCTAAACTCGGCTTCAAAAGTTGATCTTGAAATCACGGGTTGTTTGTTACTTCTCCAAGTATGATGTTTTTAATTAATAATGTACAAACCCTGAAGTAGATCTTCTACCAACCGATGATCCCGCATAGTTTGCATCTATGTATCCTTCAACATGTAGGATATCATGTCTTTTGTATGAAATTCTTTTTTCGAAGCATGATTTGAGATATATGAAGATTTTATAAGTGACTTGAAGGTGTGCTCTTAGGTTTGTACATGAATTGACTAATTAGACTTACTGCAAATGTGATGTCAGAATGAGTGCGAGACAAGTAGATTAATTTTTTCACAAACCATTGATATTGTCCCGTATCTACATCAGCTCCTTAATCAAGGTCCATTTTTTGTCCTGATTCAGTTAAAGTTTCATATGACTTGTACTTTATCATCTTGGTTTTCTTTCAGCAAATCCATAACAGATATTTGTTGGGAGAGAAATTTCCCTTATTTAGATTGAGCCACTAGTATTCCTAAGAAGTGTTACCTGGTGATAATTTTGAATCTTCGCCTTGCTAGAGATCTTGGTTGAGTTTGTTCCTTTTTGTATCGACTTATTAGGGAATAGTTGGTATAAGAATTCAATTTGAAGGATTTTTAGTACAGAAATGCCACAATGAAAGATATCATCACATTTATCAAGATAAGAATTCTCGTCCTGAATATGAGTTGAGTGAAAAAACTATGGGTGTAATTTGAGACATTCAAATATGACATTCATTGAAGTAAAGAACCTTTTGTGTGTGAATGAAAATCTTTGTACACTTTTGTGTGACAAAATATTTTATGAATACGTATTTGACAGCTCATAAGTCAAATTTTCCTCTATGTTTTTTTTATGAATATGAACATAGCAATGCATCCAAATTTTTAGAGGGATTATTGAGAAGTTGTCCATACTAAAGAATTTTATCAAATAATTTAATGACTTTTAAAATCAATTACTCTTGAAGGTATTTTATTGATTAAATAAGTAGTTGTAGAACCGCTTTACCTCAAAATTATTTTGATATTTGATTGTGCAGCAGAAGTATCCTAATTACCTCCAAAAGATGATGGTTTTTATTTTTTTTCATACATTTTATTGGAGATTATGAGGGCAAGAAAATTAGAGGATAAAACTTTTATTTGGAAGAATGATGTTAATATGTGATTAAAATAACCATGAGCATATAAGAAGTATAGAACTAACATCAGATTTTTGTTTAATTAAATATACTCGTGTCATTCGAGTGCAATCATCAATAAACATAACAAAACAAATGACTCCAAAGATATTGGGGATTTTAGAGTTACATTCAAGAAAGGAAACACAGTGATATTTAATAATTTTGTTGATTTGAGAATGAAAGTGTTAATATTTATATTTATGAAAAGTGAACAAAATATACGCTGAACATTTTTAAAATAAGGATGTCATAATTTATAATGATGGGTCCATATATTATGGGTAGTATGATAAGTGAAGAGTGTGATAGTTGACATCTCGATCTTCAAGAAAATATAATCCATCATTTTTTTAGCTTGCCCAATCATCGACTTGTAGTGAGATCCTGAAAAACACAAAAAATGGTCAAAATTATGATTTTGCTATTGTGGTCTTTAGTAAACTTGTGAATAGATAAAAGGTTGACAACAAGATTTGGGACATGTAATACGTTACTGAAGATTATGTTGAGAAGAGAGAAATTAAGATGACTCTATGTCCTGCAATAATTTAAAAAAATCCATTTGCAACTTTTACTTTCGTATTGCAAGGACAAGGTTTATAAGTTTGAAATATATTGGTCGAGTTTATAATGTTTTGCAGGTTTCATAATGAAATATTTTAATATTTATATTTATAAAAAGTGAAGAAAACATACACTGAAGATTTTTAAAATAAGGATGTCATAATCTATAATGATGGGTCTAGATGTTATCGGTAGTATGAGAGGTGAAGGAGTGTGATGGTTAACCCTAATCTTCAAGAAAGTATAATCCATCATTTTTCTATCTCACCCAATCACCCTCTTCATAGTAAGATCCTAGAAAACACAATAATCAGTAAAAAATATGATTTTACTGTTGTGGTATTTAGTTAATTTGAGAGATGATAAAAATTTAACTGCAAGATTTGGGATATGTGATAAGTTAGTTAGGATTATATTGGGAGAAATTAAGATGTCTTTGTCCTGTAACAATTTTTAAACATCCATTTACAATTTTTATCTTTCTATTGCTCGTACAGTGTTTGTAAGTTTAAAATATATCAGTTAGGTTTATAATGTGGACGGTGGCCCCTGAATCTAGAATCCATGAAGAGGAAGAACTATTAGAGATACTAATATCATAAAAATTAGAAATCATACTATTATGAGCAAGAGAATAAGATTTTGTTGGTTTTTCTAAGGAATTGAGAAAATTCATTAATTTGTTGATTTCTTCTAAATTGAATACTTCCTACTTCATTAGGTAGGACTATCCTTTTTTATTTCTACATTTACTTGCTACATGGTCTTAAGGTTTTCTGTGAAATTTTTGACATTTGTCCTTGGCACGTTCTTTTGCATCAGAGATTTCCTATGAAAAGGGGATATTGTCCTTTTGGATAAAATTTTAAGTTAAAAGTCCGTTACTTTGGGATTCAAAAGTTGTCATGACAGATATCTCAAGCGCTGGAATACTTACCACCATCATCCTTCCTTCTTCTGCTCAAACACGAGAGAATACTTCATTCAAAGAAGGGAGATTTCATTGCTTGAGACTTGAATTCAAATTTGATCAAACTCATTGTTGAGTCATGCCAAAAACTCAAAGATTCTCTCTTACTCGATGAATTTTGAAAACATCGTCGCATTCTCACAACAGGACATCTTGAGATCTTGATAGTGGTCCAACTCTAACTAGTACACCTTAAAGTATTCAATGACAGAAATGTTAAACTTTTTTGGTAATGGCAAGTTTCATCTTGATTTCATAGAAAATTGTAGCATCTTTCACCTTCGAGCAAGCTTGTTTAATTGTATTCCAAAACTATTTTGAGCTGTAGAGAAACATAAAATGTCCACTAATCTTCGGTAGCAAGATGTTCCACAACCATGTCATGATGATGAAATCAGCTTCTTCTTAAGTAAAAACTTTGGGTCTTTGAACTTCAGAGGTAAATCTTCAAGGTGTTAGATCTTTTCCTTTCCCTTTAGAAAGGTCTTCACAATTTGAGACCATTTAAGTTATTTGCTCTTGTTCAAGCAATAAGATGCTTGAAATACCTGAAGTTCTCCTTTGGTCTAAGTTTCATAATTAATCACCATTGATTCTTTTTAACGGACGTCAAAAGGACCCAATATCATGAAAAGAAGCAAAACTCGACAAGAGGGATTACGTTAGAATTGAAAACCCTTACTGTAGAGAATAACAGTAAATGTTAAAAGTGAAAGCTTTAAACTTAGAGAATAAAAATAAAGGTCGAATGGAGCACGCTAACCAATTTCTGATACCATGAAGAAAATAAGTCATGAGAAAAACTCTTCAAAAATTTTATGTTTCTTCTTTGTATAAGAGAAAAGGTATACATACAACTTCCAGAGGCATTATAAAATAGAATAAAATAAAAAAGATAGAAAAACAATTAAGGGTCAGTGATTCTATATGAAAGTACACAAATTACAATCTATGGGTCATGGAGAGACAAATATAACGTATAGAGCCTCAATCTTTATGTCTTCAATTTTTTGTATCATTGGAGTAGAAATTCATCACCAAGCTCAACCCAACATGACCTAATGTCGGTCATTGAAGCTAGCTTGACCCAATTAACCTTATGTTGACCGAAGCACACCATGATTGGCACATGGTGTATTAGAGGGCCTAGAGATCTTATGAATTTGGCTTGAACTAGACAAATCCGAGCCTAAGTCAAGATTAAACCAAACCTAACCAAATTAGGCCTTAGATTCATCCTCAATTGAGCTTAGGAACTCAATAGAGATGGTATAACTTAGTGAGCCTATCCCAAGATGCCTAATCCTAACTTGAACGTTGAACCCAAGTCAACCCAATTGAATCCAAGGTGAACCCATTGTTCTATTTGGCTTGACCCAAGCTGCTAAAACCCTTGGACCAATTACCCGCTAAGTATAATTGACCTCGGACAACAATAGGAGGATAGAGGACCTCTTGGGTTATGACAAATGGGTAACCCAAATCAAAACCAAATAGACACAATTGGCTAATGTAGCTAAAATGTTCAAGCCAAATTGAGTGAACAAGGCGTTCCCCTTGGTGTCTTAGAGCCAGCCAAGCCAAGATTGGACCAATCTTGGCCATTTCACCCAAAGTGGTCTAGTTTGAATTGCTTGTGAATCCAAAGGGAATGCAATGCCCCTTGGGCCCCAAGCTAATCTCAACAACTTTACAACTTAATGATTGCAATGTTTGTAAACCCAAGTATGCTCATTTTGAAGGAAGAAGCTCCATAAACACCAACAACCACTCCCAACCAAAGCTCTCTCTACCCTTGAGAGTTCCTTAGCTTGAGAGAAACGTCACTAAGTGTTCTCAAGCTCTATTGACCCTTTTTAAGAGCTATAAGAACCAAAGAAGAGAAGAGCCCCGCTTGAAAGCCACCTCCCCACTACATCCAAGACTCCCATTTCTATTCCATTAGCTACCTCACAAGTCAAAGGGTGCTGATCTGGAAGTTTTGAGCCTAGCTCATGTCCTTGAGGGCCATTCCTAAAAACCCTTATTGAAGTTACGGCAACACTTTGATTGACAAGGAGTTCAAGAAGGAGCCAAGGGGATATTTTTGCTTGTGGTAGCTTCATCTCCATCCCAAGAATAGCAATAATGAACAACTTGTCGTTTAGTTACATAATTAAACAACTCTAAACCAAATTAAAAGAGCATGGCATACAAATAAATAAGCTTGAAAAATGATACTTGTTCATTTAAATTCATGAATATGTTTGTTTGTTGTTTAACAAATAGTTCCTAAAAAACTTGATAAAATGCTCATTTAGTGATGACTTAATTATTTGTTTAATGACTTATTCTTTGTCCTATTTTTTTTTCCATCTCAAGCACTATAAAATTATTTATACTTGTAGAGAAATAACTATGACAAAAAATATCAATATCTAGACATATGGATGAAAATTTTTTCTTGTCAATATTTAAAGTTCATATAACAACTAAAATAATACCTAATGACTTAAGTTAATTTTGATTAAAATCCGTAAATCTGAATATGTCTAATAATAAGACTATACGTTTAAATAATTAACATCAAACATAAATTAGTTGGACTAGATTAAACCTTAATTATGGCTCAATTTTGATAAAAAAATTAATTAAAAAGTGAAATCAGGAACGAAGGCGGTGAAGGCCTTGAGGCGGATCAAAGAGTAAGTTCAGAAAAGAAAATAAAAACCTTATAAAATTAAAAATAATTCATAAATATGACATAAGCGCTTGATATAGTGATGTAATTATTATGATAAAAATATAAATCGCAAATCTGGTCTTAAATATTGATATAAAGTAGAAGTTTGAAATATGATTTTAAGTAATAAATTAAAATTTAAATATTCCATGAGATTCAAAATCCATAATGATAAATTATTCTTCATTCACTATAATTTTTTTAATTATCAACTAATCTGAAATTTAATATAATTTAAAATTAAAGAATAAATTAATAACATAAGTATTCGTACTTAGATTATCTTTTGATATTTTTATCAAATATATATAATATAATATAATATAATACACTTTTTTCCATATTTTGATTGAGTTGCTGCAAACATCTTCAAGCGTAAAGCCTTAAGGTGTATGCCTCAGATGAAAAAGGCGTGACCCTCAATGGTGACATGGAGGCTTAAGCCTCGACGCTTTTTTTATAAACCCTAGATCAGGCGCATCTCGAGAAGTAAGCCTCAAACACCTTTTCAAACAATATTAAAAAGCATGATCAATATTTTAGAATTCAGGTCATGTTCAAACTGGACTCAACTCAATAAGGAAATAAGGAAATAATTGAACGAAAGCTAACAAAAATTGTAGTCGACTTGGTTTCTTTTATATACAAAGAAAGCTATATAAAGCTCCTAGAAGGTTAGTGATAGCCCTATCATAAGTAAGTCCTTACTGTTTGCTTGGTTGTTTAGCTTGCACGAATTGTCACAATCTTTATTCTTACTTTCATCATGTAAAAAAGCCTCAGGATATTTCTTTAAGGCCTAAGAACGACCCATCTAGCCCAAAGGCAAGCGAGAAACAAATTCTCAAAGCATTAATAATGCCCACTACTTACCCTAAAAGTCAGATGTGGGTGATGATATTCTAACACTTAGGTCAAGAAGCAATGGTTGAGATAGATTTAAGGCCAGGCGATCTGAATTTGCTCATAGCATTTACATTCCTTATACAAATCATAAAAAATATCTATCATATTTTTTACATCATTTAGAATCCAGAAAAAAAAAATATATTTTTTTTGAAGTTTTAATAAACCAGAATAAATTTTCAAAGGCTTAGCTTAATTATTTATCCTAGATCTCCAAAGACTCTTAAAATCATTTTGCGAGTTTATAAGGATCTCAAAAACCTAGGATTTTAATTTTAACGCACATGGACTGCTAGCATCACTAAAAAGCATTTAAGGCCTTCATTTTAAACTCATATGGTCCTTTCAGTAATGAACTGATCTATAACACTAGGATAAAGATGCTTTCACATTACATGTGCTTATTCTAGAGTGTTTCTACAGTTGAACTGCCCTATAATGAAATTAACCAAACAAAATTACTCTGATAAGAAATTTGACCCCATAATAAAATAAACCACATATAAGCTTCATTTATATGTTAGACTGCAAGAATCTTTGAGAAACAATTTTATTATTGTGTATGTATTTCTTTTGAATTTGTATAATTGGTTGTTTTTTGTTTTTCAAAAAGATACGCCCCTTATACATGGATTATTGAAAAACAAATATATATGTTATTTAATTGCCTTTCATTGAACCCATCAGGAGTATATGTTTCCATCTCTCAAAGAGATAGATTCTATTTTATCTTCATAGCAACTCTTTCGAAGCTCACAATCATCAAGACGGAAAAAGAATAAAAGACCCAAAAATAAAATAGATGATAGAATAAATTACACTTATGTCAAGGTGGTATGCTGGTCCCCATTTTTATAAACACTTCACTTAAATCCTTCATGTTATTGTCCATTTAAACAAAGTTCTGTATCATAACAGCTTCAATATGGTAAATACCTGTATGTGGGCAAATAGAAACTTTAAGAAATAAGTGAAGTGTTTTGATCATTCTCTTGCAAGATAATGATCAAAACAACACAAAAAATGTCACATGATAACATTTAACGGTTGAAAAAAATGGAGTTGTTATGATATATATCTAGGGATAAAAATAAAATAACTTGAGGGGCTTAAATGAAATTCTAAAAATAGAACATGAAATTTATAGAAAAAGTAATATAATTTTAAATTTATTCAATAGGATAAATTGTAAATGCCAATATTGCAAAAAGATATCGAGAATGTTTTTATTCCATACCTCAAGAAGTTCTTCATTACTATTAGCACAAATTGGAATACGCTTATCATTCCAAATAGAAATCCGAGCACCAGTATCCTTCCTCATATTCTTAATGGTGTGACCATGTCTCCCAATAATACAACGTGCCTGATCTGATGGTACAAGTAAGCGAACAGTAATTTGAATGACACCACTGACATCGTCTTCGTCAAAAACCATTGTTTCATGTATTGCAAGCCTCTCATGCACCCTAAAAAGGGCATCTTGTGCTGGACAGGCATAATCTTTTTTGTAGTTAAAGGGATTGGTTTCTTTACTTGAACTAGAGATGGTAACAATACGTTCGTCACAACCTTGCATGGCATCTTCAATTAGTACCCTCGCTCCAGTATCTGCTCGTATATATTTCATAATCTCACCACCTCTTCCAATGACATGCCCCGCTTTTCTTTTAGGGCATAAATAACGATAAACAGTATGATCAACAGTGAGATCTTGCAGCTCTCGTTGACCAACAAGGCTTCTCCGCTTGCATCCCTCATCTTCCACAGAGTTATCTGCGTAAAAGTATCTTTTCCTACAATAGTTTCTCTCTTCATCCATATAATACAATTGTGACAAGCTTCTCTTCCGCAAAAATACTACATTGATGTGCTAATATACATACAGAACTGAAATAAATACCTGAGAGTACAACAAAAAAATAAATTCAGCTCTGCCACATTTTTTCATGTCAAAATAGAAAGAAAAAAATAAAGTAAAAATATGAAGAAACAAAACCTTGAAAAAATAACAAAAAAAATCAGTAAGAACTAATCTGACATAAATTTAAGTATATAAACATGATAACTGAAATTTTAGCTTCAATTTAGCTATTGGTAGCTGGCTGGGAGTTCATGCGTCTTGAGATAGTATTTGAAGATGCTTGAGAGCACTTTCATTCTCGTTATTTTTCCTCAGTTTTCTTCACAAAAGCTTCTGTTATTAAATGTATCAAATGTGCATAGAAATGGTATAGTCACATTACGAAATGGCTGTGAAGTTGTTAAAACTGAATTTTAGCTTCTATTTGGCCATTTTATACATTTTTGTAGGTTCAACGTATGAAAAGCCATAGATTCATACGTTAGGTCTTTTTTTTTAAAAATGAACTGCTTTCAAGGCCAACGGCTCTATTTTATGCAATTGTGATTTAATTAACTCCAAAGGAACACCTTTGGCTGCTTTTATTGATTTTGTTAGAACCTTTTATTGTGGTGATGACTACCCATGAATTATCCTGGTAATGACAATATATTGAAATAGCTGTCAAATATGCATATTTTTAGTCCATAATTATGTGAATGTTTGATTTATTTAGAAATTCTGTGTGTTTTTATTGAGAGCTGTGCTTATTTGTTCAGTTTGTGATATATTACCTTTTTTTATTGGTAGTGTAATGTTTTTTATTATAGGTAGTTGTTGTATTAATATATTATACTTATGGAGCAACCCATTGCACTTATTGAACTTGTCTCTTCGATTTTGTATTGTAGTCATTTAGTATATTTGATGTGATATTATATTGTGTAGTTCTTCTATTAGATTACAAGTATAGTTAATTAAGTGGGTAAAAATATTTAGTAGTATTGCACTTCTATAAATAGCTCCATCTGGAGCACATTGAGAAATAGAAGTCAATATTACTAAACATTATCAACTAACTATTAATTGTACATATAATCATTGTACATATAATCTAATACAAGAACTAACCAATGTAATATCATATCAATATATGCTAGTAAAATCAAAATCTCCTTTTATATGTGCCGACTTGATGCATCATGCTTATTCTTTGTACATTTATGTGTGCAGCACTTCCTTGCTACCTAAAATTAGAAGACTAAGCCAATTGAGTTTGCATATTTATGTTGGCAGCACTTCCTTACTACTTAAATTTAGAAGGCTAAGTTAATGACATCTGCTTCCCTTTTAGGCCATGAATAACGGTACACAGTATGTTCAACAGTTTGACCAACAAGCCTTCTCCTCTTGCCTCCCTCATTTTCTACATCATCCTGACAAAAGGATCTTTTACCACAATAATTTCTCTCTTTGTCCATATAATTGGAACAAACTTCTCTTCCGCAAAAATACTAAATCGATGTGCTAATATACATCTAAAACTGAAATATATAAATGAGAGTACAATCAAAAAATTAATTCAGCTCTGCCACATTATTTCATGCAAATTAGAAAGAAAAGAAAAACAGTAAAAACAGAAAGAAACAAAAACTCACCAGTTGAAGAAATACCAAAAAAATCAGTAAAAACTACTCTAACATCAATTTGAATATATAAACACAACCCTCTCCATCAAATAATAATAATAATAAAAGAACAAAAAGAGCGACAAGAATCCAAAACTAAAGGATAAATATAACACAACAAGAAGAAAAACTTTTAGTGTCTCAAATACCCCAGTGCAAATGGAATATGACTGATTACAAAGATTATGTGCTATGAAACATGGATACGGACACGAAACAGGAAGAAAAAAGAACTCGCCAATTGGAGAAATACCTAAAAAAATCAGTAAAAACTGCTCTAACATCAATTTCAGTATATAAACTCAAACCACTCCATCAAATAATAATTATTATTATGATAATAATAATAATAATAATAAAGAAAAAAGTGACAAGAATCCAAAACTACAGGATAAATATAATGCAACAAGAAGAAAAACTTTTAGTATCTCAAATACCCCAGTGCAAATGGAATATGAATGATTACAAAGATTATGTATTTATGTGGGCTTGTGTTTACGTGTTAGGGAGTATTGTCTCGCGTATTAAGCAAGATTATGATTCACTAGGACTTCAATCAGCTTTTAACTTCAAGAAAGACTTCAAAGAATCTTTTAATAATAATTATCTCCATCATCGGACATCGATAAATGAAAACAGATGTCATGTTAACAAAATAAGTTACATGATAAATATCAAATATGGATACTTCAAAAGGGTTTTGTGTGGCCCTTAAATCAAATATGTCATGACCTTGCTTAGAAACTTAGAATATTAAGGAAAAAAATAACAATCGGACAAAAAAATTTACTTAAGTAAGCATTCTCCAATTTTTTTAAAAATACATAAAACTCTTCTAATACATATAAGAACGAACTATATCAAAAATTTTTAAAACTAAAATACATCAAATTTCAAATTGATATAAAAGAAATTTAATATGTATTTATATTACATATCTTATGGGGCTCCATGACACCTATGAACAAAACCTCTAATATTATACATTCAACTTAATGAAGGCTTACCTAAAAATATTCATCAAATCTTATGTTAGTAAAACTACTTAGTCGTTAAAGATATTTTAAAATTATAGCAATTCAATCATTTTTGTCAGGTTCCAAGTCCATATGTGGAGAGTGAAGGGTTGCATTAGGAAGTCAATAGCCAACATTTTTTTTTTTAATTTATGAAATAAATTCCTTAAATCATTGTGTCAATGCTAGGGCGTCCACTGGAAGTTACATGTTGTATGGTATAAATATATTGAAAAGTTTGCACAGGTCGCTACACTAGCAACGCTAGAATATAATATTAAAAAAAGCAATGATTCCCACAATAAGGACAAATACGGACAAATAAGTTAGTCTGTGAAAATAATATTAAGACAAGAACTTGAAAAATATAGATGATGCAGGACAAAACGTGCTCTCGCAACCGTCACGTGATGTGGGAAGCCCCGCGATAGAGCGACTCCTATTTTTATATCTGGACCAAACCAGTCCAGATTTTCTTTCGTGCTATAGAGTCTGCCAGTCCTTGTGAGCCACTCATAGCTATCCAATTATTATATATTTGTGTTTTCATATCCAAGAATAAAGTTCAATTTGGCATTAAAAAGAAAAAACTAATGTATGAATCTATGTCTTTTTCATATGTTCAACCAACAAAAATGAATGAAGTGGTTAAATTGAAGAAAAAAATTCAGTTTTGACAACTTCATACCCAATCCGTAAGGTGATTATACCATTTCTATGCACATTTGATACATTATCAACAGAATTACTGGAATGGCGTGAGGATTTCGACTTTCTACCTCCCATCTAAAGCTTTTTTTAAGAGGTGAGCCGAGGAAAAAAAAAACGTGAATGAAAGAGCTCCCAAGCATCCTCAAATACTGTCTCAAAACCCACGTCCTTGCAGCCGGCTACCAATAGTAATAGAAGGATGGTTACAGAAGATGGGAAGTGACGGTGGAGAAGACAGAGAAATCTTCCCAGAGAATAATTGCGTTCAATGATACCGGGGGCAGCAAATACATCATCAGGAAAATCCTATACCGGGAACAATGTCTAGAGACAACAATGAATCGGCAGTTAAAAGGAGAAAATTTTTCTAAAGAGAGGAAGGGCAAACCTTGCCAACCAGACACATGGGGACGAGCATAAACAAGGAGTTACGTCTAGATCTGACGCCGGCGGCTACATATACCGTTAGTTCCTCCCTCTCTCTCTCTCTCTCTCGGGTATACCCCTGAAAACCCTAACCTCTTTCACAGATCTAACAAGGAAATCCGATTGAAATTCTCGGAGTCACAGTCACAGTTCTTGTTTTTTTTTTTTTTTTTTTTTTTTTTTTTTTCATTCTCTCTTGAGGAAAGTTCTCATTCATATGAATGATTAGATTGGTTGAGAGAAGAAGAAAGAAAGTAAGAATTTAAGGGAGAAGAGAGAAGAGAAAAGAGCTGAAACCATCTGGTTCAATGGCAGACTGACACAGATCATCTGAAATATTGATATTTATAAATAATTAATTTTGATGATTTTTATTTGAACTGTCCAACCGATATATTTACACGTGTCATAATCAAATTATTGAGAATTTGATAAAAATGAAAAACACGGGTTTGTGTTTATTGAGAATTTGATAAAAATGAAAAACATGGGTTTGTGTTTTATCATAAATTTTAATATTCGAGAAAATTTGTAAAATGGATGAAGAAGATGGTTGATTTGTAAATAACAAGTTTCAGGTGGTCTGTGTAATTCCCTCTAACTTTAATTTTAGAAGCTTTTTGTCTGCAAGCAAGATTTTGTATTAATATGATTTAATAAATTCATACATTTTTAAATTTATCTGTATTTAATAAAATTAAATTTAAGTTAACTCGAATTTAAAATTAAATTTTTGAAACCCAAATAGATTTAGTAAATTTTATATATTCAAATTTATTAAATCTTATCTTAGCTAAATTCTAGAAATTTTTTGGCATTATATATCTTAAATGCATCTAAATCATATGGGACTATTTGGTATTTAATTATTTAAACATAATATTTCAACTTATTTTGTTTTTATCATTTTCAATAATAATAATCATTAATTAAAATTTATTTAGTTAATTAGTTTGTTGATATATTTAATATAAATAATTTATCTTTAATCACCAATTTACTATTCATTGATTAGCTCACTTTGTTTATAACTAGTACAACATAATATTTTAACTAAGCATTATTAATCATGAATTAATAAGCAATTGCTTGTTAATTGGTCCATTATTCACCAAAACAATAAATCCTCAGATAATTAATTAGCGATTCATACTTTAATATTTATCATTTAATTTATAATTACTTTTTTTAAAATGAATAAATCATTAATTATAGTTTTATTATCATAATCAATCATTGATTAAGAATTCACATAAATCAAATTAAAATGTGAATAATTAATTAATTAATTAATTCATAGATAATATTAATTTAATCAGCTTACTTTTTTTTTGTTATTTAACACTATTTAATAAATTAATTAAAAAATTAAAAAAATAAATATTCTTCTTCCCCACTTCATAATAATGATAATAAATTGAAGTAAATCAGCATATATATTATGCAATTTAGAGAAGATAAGATGCTACAATAATTGAGCCTTAAATGTGGGTATCCAAGATTTCATCAATACATAATCAATGATAATAATTATAAGAAGTATTATATAATTCAGTGATTTATTTGTTGTGATAAAAAAAATTTTAAAATATAAATAAATAAACTATTTACTAATATATGAATAGATCTTATTAAAAATAAATCTTATGATGGATGATAAAGATTTCATTAAGCCAGCCGAAAGCAATGAGTTATTGATGATGTGTTAAGATAAATTATTAATGCATAAAGTATAGAAAATCATTGATATCATTGATGACCAAATTTTTTTCAATTGATTTCTGATGACGCTGTTTGGGGCGGCTATAGCTTATTAATAAGTTGCAAAAAACTAATTTGGCACCGTACCTAACCAGAAATGGTGTGAAAAAACTGATTTTAGCAGTTTGAGAACACATTTTTTTGAAAAATTGTCAAAATGTAGTTTACCCAAACGAGTTTGGCCGTGTTTTCAAAACGCACCACACAAAATAAGCTGCCCCAAACGGAACCTAGTGGTTTGATGTATATTGCCTTCAATGAGTGATTTATGTAGATTTTTTTGTATATAAGATTTGCGGAGAACTTTGCCTTAGAGCGCGGCTAAGCCACTAAAGTACTTGGTTGCTTGTGATTTTTGTTGGTAGGTGACTTCTTTCTAAGTAAGAGATAAATATATCCTTCCTTATTAAGGGTGTATTCCTTGCTACTTCATTGCATGGAATGTGATTATTTAGTAAATATATTTCATATTATCATATTTATATGATGTGATTTTTTTTCTTACCTTCATTTATTGCTACATAAACTTCTACACATTTAATCATATTATCATAAAATACTTAAATTTTGCATTAGTGTTGTATATACATAGCAATGATTAATTTCTCCACTTATAAGAATTTGTGAGATTGGAAAGAAGGTAAGGCGATGGTCAATTAACAAACATAGAGGTGAAGATAGTGCGGTTCTTACAAAGCAATTCATGAGGAAAAATATTGAATAAGAAGTGGTGGGAAGCTTTTCTTTGGGTATCCAACTAATATAAATGTATGTGTATTATTTATAAATGCATTTTGTCATTTTTTCTCATGATTTAGAGTTATAAGAATTAAAATAAAATAAAATAATTATATGGATTTTATTTTATGAAAGTTATTCTTAAGGAGGTTTATAAATGATCATATTTAGTTACTTGTCAATGTTATTTATGGTTTGCATGGATAATGATTATTCTATTCAATAAAAAAA